>NC_056728.1:1436424234-1436461734 GCF_019279795.1 Protopterus annectens | reverse complement strand
ACACCTAGGGCCAATTTAGAGTGTCCAATCCACCTACTGCATGTCTTTGGGATGTGGGAGGAAACCGGAGCACCTGGAGGAAACCCATGCGACCACAGGGAGGACATGCAGACTCTGCACAGAAGGCACCCCAGCCGAGAATTGAACTAGAGAACCTCTTGCTGTGAGGCAATAACGCTAACCACTGCACCACCGTGGCCGCCCAGAAGAATACAATCGCCTACACTACCTAATTAAACTGTTCCTTAAACCATAAATTTACATGCTAAGCAGTTATTCCATTACAAATTAAAACATGTTTTTTTTATTCTTCATTATACAAATCACACAAACACCTTCCTAATTAGGTACAAAAAATAACACATAATACTATCTTCATATTTATTACGCGAGGGGAAATTATGTCTTGCGTGCATTCTTCTGCATCTTCTTGCCCCTTTTTGGATCAACATTGAATTTCTTAGACTTGTAAGTATGAGCAATGGAATTACAAACAAAAACAGTCCAGAAGTAAAGTAGAGCAACAAAGGATGAACATCACTGCTCTCCCTTAAGGAGATCTAATTTCTCTCATATAATTAATATGAAATAATATCCTAAGATAAATTTCAAAAGACGCATTTCACTCTTTTTCTTATTTGACATCTCTGGCATTTAGAAAAGTGCTTTAATTCTATTACTTAAGAAAAAAAATATGACTCACCGATTTCTCCATCCCACATGCATTCCGCAAAGATTTTCTTTATGTAACAGTTTTACATTTTATTTTCCTTTCACTGGTAAACTGCAGCTGGCCTGTTGTCTTGGGAAATCACCCCATTGCATGCAAAGTTTTCCCTTTCTAGTTATTTACAAATACTTTCTACACAACAGTTCTTAATTTCTCCCACACAAACTGAAAAACACATTTGTAAAACCTGCTCACATCTTTTGCCTAAATTACAAGCATCACTCTTTCAAATAATCTTCCATTTTTTTAACTTCCACTGTATTTCATCTAGTCAAGTTCATTACATGCTTTTCTCCCTCACATATCCAAATACCTAAGGTTTCACCTAACTGGAACCTTGTTTCTTTCTAAAACTCCTAAAATATTCTACAGGATGAAACCCAAGGGTGACACATCCTTAAGCCTCTCTCCTTGACTTCTTTTTGTAAGCTCTTTTTATTGACATTAATCTACAAGCCCCGCAGAAAACATCAAACACCTGTCTTCTTCAAACTAGTTATCACCTTTTCTGACAAGAGAATATTCCAGTAAAATATAACCATTTGCTCAACAATCCCATTTTAATGAAACCCACTTTCCATCCAAATGACTTTTGGATAAAAAAATATGTTTCTTACTCTACCTATCTTGTAATAACTATTTAACTTTATTTTATTTTGAGTAAAAACTAGAAAAAAGGAAAAAGAAATTGCCTAGAATTAATCAGTCCCTTATTGCCTTAATAATTTCCCTTAAGGAATAAAAACATTCAAAATGTAAAATATGAACATGCAAAGAACACATAATCAGAAATCCAGAGGAAATTCCAAATGAAAAATCTGATTACAATAGTTCAGCAGAATATATTTTATAGCAACTTAATTCAAAATAAAACATTTTTCTAAGAGCTGTAGTATACACATTCATCTGCCTGAAGATCCATGCCTCACACAAACAAGGAAAAGAAAATTTCTATAACTTTGAAATACTACAATGAGCCATAACCCATTAAACTTGTACATCTTGGTGATCTTATATTTTTATGTATCTACAGACATTCCAAAAGAACATACTAGCATTGGAAACAATACCTGTCCACCACTTATGGCAACGATTTTGGACAAAAACAAAAATAATGTGGAGGGAGGCAAAATCAGAGACTGGTTTTAAATATTGGTATTACAAACTTATAAAGTCACCAGACTAACAGTTTTTTTTGTATTAGCATGCATGTTTCAAAGGATATGAAGTCTGAAATTCAAATGGCTATCATTATTTATTTATATCAGTCCTCAGTGATTTGCCAGAAAACTTTATGAGGAATGTACCAAAAATAGAAGGCAATGATCTGAATATTTTGTGAAATTCTGAGCAATTGAGACATATGCTAGAAACCCATTCAGATTTTTCAGGGGCTAAATAAACCCAATGAAATATTTTCAGCTGAGTGATCAAATTTTTGCATGAAATGAAAACGGTCTTATAAGTGGGTTATTGATTTGCAATAGTGTGAGTCTGGCTAAACATCAGAGATGTCATAAAATAGCACAGCCTAATGTTGCTTAGTCATGTAATAGAACCATACGAGCACCAGTATTCCAGAAAAATGCCTGTTTAGCAAATCAGAACAAGCATGCTACTGAACTCTAGTAATATGTTAATCATTTAGGTGGTCACATAACCAATGCAAGATAAACTGTAAGGTGCTGTGTCCAAAGCTTTGCACATATGTACATCTAATAAAGTGCATTAAAGTGATTCATAGCTGCAACACAGAGGACCACGTGCTACCATGTGCTACATCATTTTATCATATAAATAGGTGGAAATGTGAAGACAAGAAAGACAGAAAGGGGGTAATTATATGATATTCCAAGACTCATTAGTGAGACTCTGGGAATACCGAGACTGAATGACTGAGAGTGTGAACTTATAGATGCTTACTCCTAGAGTTTTCATAGATAAGTTTGGGGGTGTAGGAGCTTGTCCTCCACATCTGGAATGTGGGGAGGTTTGCCTCCCTGCAAAGAACAATTTTAAAAGAACAGTGATTTTCAGAATTTATTGTTCTCCTGTAATTTTGGACTTTTTTAATTCCAGGGCTCATACTTACACGAATTACAATAGGAAGATAAAAGGGTGTAAGAGGAATAAACACAAGAATAACCCTTTGTGGAGAGGAAAGACTTTTTTTGGAATAGCTGTCTATTTTCATTGAAGAGGAGAGTTAGCTGGAGAAGGTAACAAGGAGACTGTGTAGGAAGGAAAGGGAGATTAGATAAAGTAACTGGGGAGACAAAAGCATAAAATGCACGCAGAGGCAGACAGAGATGGTACGTATACAAAAGGTGTAAACAACAATGGAGGGACACAGACATGCAAAGACGTGACAAATATTTACCAGCAAACTGAACAAGAAGATAGCATAAGGAGTGACACAATGGGAAGGGGGAACCATGATGGGGATGGAAAAAGGTAAAAAAGACCAATAAGATGAGCCCAGATGGGACTCTTTATCAGTCTCACTAGGATGTATTCCATGGTTCCAGTGAGGGAATCCAGCTGCTGGCACACTTCAGATGTGAACAGCCTCACATGTCATGTTAGTTGACAAAGGAAGAACTCTCCACATCACTCTCAGAAGACATGCCTCTGTCTCTGTCCTTGCGATGTGGCCAGAGAAGCCAACAGTGACCCTACAGGCCATCTTCAACTGGGGAATGAGTTTACCAGTGAGACCTCAACATCACCTTTAGGCAGGGGACTCTCGCCCTGCAGTGAGGCAGACCTGAAGACTGCTAATAACACAGTACCAACCACATTGGCCACATTAGACTGAAGTGGACACAGCTGCTCCACAATCTGCAACACAGCTGAACCTGCAAAAAAGAAGAGCTTAAAACATAAAGAAAATAAATACAGCTCATTAGTACAGTTCTCAAAGAAAAATACAATGTGAACTGCACATGATGGACATAGAACTAATTTATAGGCCCTGCTTCCTGGATACTTTCAGATCTCCTCAGGAAGGCCTCTCTATTGAAGTGTATTTTCTTTGCCACTGTCAGAAATCAGAGACCATTCAGCTCCAAATTTGACAGCCTGTTCCATAAGATATGTAATGCTGTTCACGTAAGTGGGGCCTACACTAGTGCCATGAGTTGCGAGGAGTGAGATATATGTTCCAGGACTGCCACAACTAAGTTATCTTTAGGCTTTCACAGTCTCCACTGATGCACGGTCCAGCACAACAGGATGGAACATTCCTCAGTTTAGTAGGCCACCTTTGGTTGACAATGATAGAAATGTGCCGATAGCATATACAGATGACAGTGACACGGTCAGCAATGCTACATTGGAGGGTATGAAGACACCTGCATATGAGGTGGCAGTGGTGGGATAGGCCAAACATCTGAAATCATATCTGTATAGCATTGGCCATTTCATAATTGTGAGTTATACCAGTGCTGCACAACAGTCACCACCATGGATGACATCCATCGTCTACAATGCCTCAAGAGTGCTCAGATCCACCATAAGGTATGGCATGCTGGTAGCATGGTTGTGACACACAGTGCCCATCTTGCTTAACCAGTGGAAAGCCTCACCTTACCAGCCACTCTGTTTCCAGCAGTTACACACCATTCCTCTTCCGACTGTCAATTAGAGTGTAATTCTTAGTTGTGGCCATTCATGGAGTCATGGACACTGCCCATCTATTGGTAGCCACATTGAGGTTCCCCATACATGCTACATAATTGCTGCTCCTTCCCTTTCACAGAACACATCCAGTCCTGAAGATGCTGATACCCGTTGTATATACATGCCCAATATTCCTGAAATGGAAGCTTCAATCAGCCACTGTAGGAAGTAATCCCTGACTTCTGCAACATGCTACACAACCTAATGACTTCCATATCCATCTCCCAAGACCCTTACACCTGTGGCAGCACTACCATCATTTGCCACTGTGCCTCACCCTCTGTACCCCACCTGTGTCCACCCATCTGGCTTCATGGGTAAAGTAATGTCTGATGCATCCCATAGCCAATCAATGCACTGTAAGGCACCATTTGGGTGTGTTAAAGAAATGATCAGTTTTATTCTCTGTGGTCCTTCTAATGACTCAAAGTTGTGGACCAGATGCTACCTCCTTGCCAATGCTGCAATTTATCACTCCCAGCTCTGCCCCTAATGTGATACTGCTGCAGCCGTTTCCTCTGATTACTCTATGTATGCCATGTTTCTCCTCCACTGTTGCAACAGGTCTAATCAGCAGAACTGTGATGATCCTAAGTTGTAGCTGTTTCTGTTCTACCAAATCATGTAAGGTATCACATACCACCAATAACTGACTTCAAGTCTCAAGTACACACTTTACTGTTCCATCCAAGCAGCAGAAGATTGCCATCAGTAGTCTGTTCACAAGTTTGCAGTGTTTTGTGTCAACAAATGGCATGAGTAGTATGTCATCTCTGACATGGTTTGAAGAAATTAGATTTGCTCATCATCCATAGCCCAAAGACATGCTCTGCATCACTTGCATTGCACAATAGTGGGGACCATTTTGAGTACTATCTTGCCTAGTTCAACAAGGACCGCATATTGTGATGTGTGTAGCTAGCAATGATTGCAGATACCAAGTAGATGGTCTTGCGGAAAGTCACCTCACATGAAATATTAGTAGAAGTTACCTGTGTGCCAGATGTGGCAATCATGGGCATTACCTGGATGATAAACAGGTACATTTTATATAATATCCTGTGAAATGTACATGACAAGGCAGCTGATGGAGTGAAAGCCCTTCTTGTTGATATAATGGATGATATGTGATGCAGGTATGGCCTTGATGGCAATTAATGGACACCAAGAACTCAAGAAAATGGGCTATAATGTAAAATGCCCATATAGTGGTAATTTTCTCTACTCCTGTCTATGGAAATGCCCCTCCATATGCTACAATATCACATTAAAAAGGTGGTGCTGGGATCCACAGAGCCGAAACCTGTGAAACTAGTAAGATGTCCCCTGTTCAGATGCTGAATGGTCCCCACAGCAGGGATGGCTAATGCTACATAAACCTTTATGTCCACTGGAAAATGTAGTCCATACACAACCATATTTAGGCTTCACGCATCTACCAACTCCTATATGGAGTCTTTCTCCACATGGTAATCGTCACAAATTTCCTGGTTGCAGAGATAATGCTGTATTAGCCACTGCCAGTACTGAGTGCAACATGGAGGGTGACAGTGCACAACATCATGGCATTGGCTCTGAGACTGGCCACAAACACTTACTATTCAGCTAAAAATGTTTATATTTCTTGTATAAAAAGGAAAATGAAGCTCCTATACAACTGTAAATCTTGTAATTTAGAGCAGATAAACAATGTGGCTCTTTGCAAATAATTTATACATCTCTGAATCTTTCTACTATATTTAATATTCTCATTTCCATATAGTGAGCCTCACTGGTAAGATAGTACTCATTTGCATGCAGATATGCCTTTATTTGCATACCACACATACCGCACTTTCTCCTCTAGCACAGTCACGCTACATATGACTGAAATGTTCCCGCCCCACACATCACTTCTTTGACACATACCTCTCAACCTTTTAGAGCAAGAAATCTGGAAAAAGCCACAAATAATGGGGGGACAAAAGCACAAAAATAGGGACATGTTTTTAAATAGTATTCTTACAAACTTAGAAAGTTGATAGAATAACAGGTTTTGCATTAGCATGAATTTTCTGAAAGATATGAAGTCTGAAACTTAAATGTCTGTCTTTATTTTCTGACTTCAATCCTCACTGATTTGCCAGAAAAACACAATTTTATGAGGAACAGACCAAAAATATCAGTCAGAAATCTGGACATTCTGCGAAAATCTGAACAGTTGAAAGGTATGCTCTCACACTCTTTCATATAACATCGGTTTGCTATGCTAATCAATTGAAATCTTTTCAGGATAATCTTTAAAAAAATGTGAACTTCAACTTGAAAACAGTTATCTCCTGGAATGCATTGGAGTCCAACAAGTACCTAAGGGAGTCTGGTCCTGATAATACCCCACAGGTTTGGTTAGATACTCAGACCTACATTGTGAACTTTTGGATTTGTTTAACTGCCATGGTTGTGCGTTAATGGAGGCTTTAATTAAGGACAATGTGAGGAAAATGGAGGGGTTACTTAATGTTATTACCAACCTTGACAACAACATTAATTCTGATTTGCTTTTTAATGTCAAAAGGGATGAATATTATGTTATTTTTTACAAAGCTTATGAGATTATTTTTGATGTTAAAAATAACAAGGCTAAAAAGCTACTTAGGGACAGAAATGAGTATGAATTAGGAAAAGCCTATCCTGCACCCCCAGTATTTAGTAATAGGCACAAACAGCAAATCACACCACTAAAGGCCGTTCAAACAAATATAAAATGTATAAGAAAAAAGAATGAACGTGCCACATCTTGCTCTCAAATATTTAAATAACTGAAATACTCTTAGTACAAACCACAGTTTAGGTGAAAGCTTGGTAGCTCTTACAGGAACTGTTGAGCTGTTACAAACAGCAGTTTAAACTGAAGCTTGCTACAACTGTTAAGCTGTTAGCAGCTGAAACACTCTTGATACAAACAACAGTTAGAGTGAAAATTGTCTGGCTCTTACAAGAACTGTTGGGCTGGTAAGAACAGCTGAAGCACTCGATATAAACAGCAGTTTAAGCTGAAGCTTGCTAGCTCTTTCAGGAACTGTTTAGCTTTTAAAAACAGCTGAAGCACTCTTGATAAGCAGCAGTTCAAGTTGAAGTTTACCAGCTCTTACAAGAACTGTTGAGCTGTTAAAAACAGCTAAAGCACTCGATACAAACAGCGATCTAAGTAGGTGCTTCCCAGTTCTAATTAGACTGTTAAAAACTTTTTCTTATATAAAACAAATAGTAAAACAAACAGTAAAATACAAGATAAGTGCTTCCGGTTATGCTTAACCTTCTTCAGATCCTGTTAGAAGTAAGACAAACTTCCTTTTTATGTACAAAGCAGTTGCCACTCCCATTCTGAAGACATCATTCCTTAAAGTGAAAGCTTAGATTGTATTTACTTTTTATTTCTCAGGCCTCACTCTTTTAATATAGGTTTTAGGGGTACTACCCCATTCAGTCCTGGGGAATGATTTGCTATCAGATCCATAATCCACCTTGCTTCCTCAGCTTCCGTTTTATTCATTAGGTCACCATCTCGTATACTTTCTTTGATGTTTGATAAAGCCATAAATCTAAAAGAGTGGTTCTCAAATATAGAGATATGTTGGTAAAGAGAATTAGTTTCTACCTTGTTTCTTATATCACATAGGTGGCGAAGAATACGTTCCTTGAATTTTCTGTTTGTTTTGCCTATATAATAAGGTGTGCAGATACTACAGGTTGCAACATACACTACGTTCCTGCTATTGCAATTCACTAGCCCTTGGAAAGTATATATTTAATTTGTTACAGGATGTATAAATGTATCTTGTGTGTTAATCCAAGCACATGCTTTACAGAAATCACATTTGTGTGTACCTCTGTTAGGCCTTGTAGGAGCAGCCTGGGTGATATCATTTCTCATCTCTATTCCATCTTTTTGGCATAAAAGCCTCTTTAAATTCTTTTTGTTCTTAAATGCAAAGCTGTTTTTTTCTCCTACCAGTTATTTGATTGTAATATCTGAAGTTAAAATCGGCCAATATTTCCTAATGGTGCCACATATAGCTGCATTGTCTGTACTATATGTGATCGTACACCTTACTTTGTGTTCTTTAGAGCAGCTTTCTTTATTCCGCTTCATCTCTTGGTCACTCCTCTTAAAATAATGAGGTCTACCTTTATGTTCACGTATTCTCAGTATTTGCTCTTTGCCTGTAGTAATCTTTTTTCTTTATACCCTCTTTCCATAAAGTTAGTCAACAGTTTCTCATGTTCCATCAAATAAACGTCTTTGTTTGTACAGAGTTTCAATAGTCGTACTGCTTGATTGTTCACTATATTATGAAAAATATGTCTGGGGTGCATACTTGAGTAGTGCAGCATATGATTATGCCACATAGGTTTTCTGTATATCATTGTTTCAATACCTTTTATAGGATCTAAACTCAATTTCACATCCAAAAATTCTACTTCATGATGTGAGCTTTTCACCTGGAATTTCAGGAAGGTAGTTGTCATCTCAGAAAATCAATGAAATTGTTAAGTGAAGTTTCACTTCCTTCCCATGCAATAAAAATATCATCCACAAATCTACTATACAGTAGTAGTTTGATGGTCCAAGTATTTCTGGTGTCATCCAACCATTCCTTTTACCATTTGGCAAGTACCAGATTGGCGTAGCTATTAGTGCAGGGGGTCCCCATTGCTACCCGCCATCCCTGCCAGTAATAAGTATTGTCATAAGTAAACACATTGTTTTCCAATACCAATTCTAGTAAACTACAAAATAATGGAATATTAGATAGAAATGGACTAGCAAATTTCCGAATGGATTCTATGCCAAACTCGTTTGGTATGCACGTAAATAAATTACTTGCATCCAAAGTTACCAAAAACAACTCTTCAAACGAGCATCTATTTTCCATACTTCCATGCAGATTTTGCAAGAAGTCTGCCGAGTCTTTTATAACAGTATTTTCTCTGCTCAATAGCTTCTTTAATTCATTCTCCAGATAGATAGATAATGGCTCTGTGACCTAGCCTCTTCCTGCTACTGTTGGACACATCGGTGGTTCGAGGCAGTCTTTGTGTATTTTAGGCAGTCCACTAATTACTGGTACAGTTGGGTAAAAGACTTGAAAAAAGTCATATAGCTCCTTAGTTACCATCCTGTTTATTAGCATCTCATACAGGCTGCCTTTTACATTATTTATCAATACATTTAGATCTTTTTTGCTTAGCACTAAGTATGTTTCTTTTTTGCTGAGCATATCTTCCATTTTAGTTGTGTAGTTATTGAAGCTCATCACCACAATAGCTCCAAATTTGTCTGCTGGTCTTAACACAATATCTGTTCGCTGGCTCAGTTCATTTAACCCTTGGAACTCCTTTTGGGTCAAGTTATGATATTGCTTAGACTTATTCCCTTGCCTGTTTTCATATATCTCTTGCTCACAAAGTCGAATGAACATTTCCACTGAAGGATGAATAGCAGGAACAAAGCTACTTTTTTTTTATATATACATACTTGTCTTGACATCTTCAACACCATCTTTATTACCAAATATATGCTTCAAAGTAACATTTCAACCAAAACACTTCAACAGTTGTAGCAAGCTTCAATTTAAACTGCTGTTTGTAACAGCTCAACAGTTCTTGTAAGAGCTACCAAGCTTCCACCTAAACTGCGGTTTGTACTAGGAGTATTTCAGTTATTTAAATATTAGAGAGCAAGAGGTGGCATATTCATTCTTTTTTCTTATACAGTATTTAATAATGGTCAAGGATTTGGTGAAAGCCACCCATTAGTAAATGTAAGTGAGAGTGTTAATGAGACCTACTGTATAACCTTGGAGGGGAGATGGACCCTAGCTCAGGTGGACCATCTGATTTTCACCATGAATGCGACCCTTTAAAATTTTCTCTACTCAGGAGGTCTGAGCAACTGAGAAATCATAGGGAGGACCAGGCTAACAATAACGATTGTCCAATTATAACCAGGGACATGTACAACAAGAGGGGGAGGGGGAAGAACAGGTACAGACCCTACAGGTACTAGGCAAATGTACTATTTTTAATAAAAGTTGTGATTATAAAACGTATAATTATAGTGAAAACTCTGTTACTAGTTCATGGGTCAATCTATTTGAAAAAGATTTCAGCTTTGTTCCAACTAGGAAAGCCAAAGTAGATGATGTATTATTGGACATCAAATTGTTTACAAGGAAACTCAATTTGAGTTTTCATTTCAATCAGAATAATTCTAACTATTCTCAATCCCTCCAGTTATGTATAAAACCTAGTACATGCAACCCTCCTGTGCACCCAATCATTTCCATTTTTGAAAAGAGTTGTGAATTTGATGCCAGAAATATTATCCACAATAATACTAAAAGATTTTCTGTATTCAACTTAAGGTCAGATGATTGGAAATTATTGACAGATATTATTAAAAATAGGCAGATTAGACTTATGAAGCCAGATAAAGAAGGCGGCCTAATAATGATGAACACTAATGATTACATCAATAAAATGCTTGTAATGCTTTATAGTGACACCTATGAGGCGGTCTCTGTCAATCAATTAGTATAGCCTATAAGAGACTGGACATGGGTTCTGGTGATTTATTAGTTAACAGTTTTATTGCTGGCATTGAGTATAAATTTTTGTATGTAGTACAAGCTAGGAGCCCTACTACTTTTGGCATTCCCAAGATTCAGAAGAACCTTTCTGACCCCCCCCCCTCTTTGTCTCATTGTGGATGCTAAGTCCTCCAAGACCTTTACTATAGTTTGTTTTATCGACCAGCAACTTAAGGGGGTTGGAACATGAATTAGCTATCTTTATAAAGATTTTTGGGACTTTTTTTATATAGAATATCTGATGATTTATATGTTAACAATTTAATTTTTGTCACCATAAATGTTAAAGATTTATTTTCAATCATTCCTCATACTTTTTATGAGTATTTATGTTTTAATTCAGACCTAAATTATAATAGGATCAAAGCATTAGGAATTTTAAAGGAAATGGTTTTGGAGAAAAATTTCATTTCCTTTGAATGTCAATTATTTAGACAATGTCAGGGTGTAGCAATGGGAAACTGGCTTGCACCCCCAAATTTGCTAATCTTATTATGGACCATTGGGAGGACAATTTTGTATTTTCCTCCATTAACAAGAATTGTCAGTCCCTTTACAGCAGATATCTAGATGACATTGTCATATTCATCAAAAAAGGGACATGGTCAAAGGGCAGTATGTGAGACTATCACTGAAGGTCTCACAGGATGGCCAATTTAATCAAGAAAGCTTAAAACTTAAGATAATGTTTAAAGGGTGAGGTTATCCCTCTGGTTTTCTTAATAGAATATTTCAAGAGGTAAAAACCAAGGCATAACCTGACCTTTTCTGTCCTTTCTTGGAAAGGGTTGCCAGTACCAGATGAACAATTCATTGGGTGATGCTCAGATTCATTATAACAGAGTTCTTATTCTTTCCTTTAGTATTGATTTTTTTTTGTTTTGCATCAAAGGAATTATACAAAAGAATTGGAACATTTTATTTATTAATCAAGAACATCTTAATATTGTAGGGCCCCATCCTGAGGATTGTATTCAAGAAGGACAACTGCTTTAAATCTTTGTTAGAGAGGACAGCCCCCTTAGAGAGCCATGTCACTATGGTAAAATGCAGGCATTGTACCAATGTAAATATATTCTTGAGGGGTCCACCTTTCACATTCAAGGCTATGGAGCTGTTAGGTTGTGTCAAAAATATTATTGCTCAAGTTCAGGGATTATATATGTTGCACAGTGTCAGCAATGTATTTATTTTTATATTTTGGTAAAATGATACAGACACATAGAGTGAGAATTTACTGCCACCTTTATGATGTTAAGAAATGGGATGAACATAATGCATACTGCAAACATATCAGTTCCTGTAGTAGCCATAGATTTGAGTTTTATATTATTGGCCATACTAATATGGGTAATAGAGGTGGACCAGGTGATGATTTCTTAGAATTTAAGGAATTAAAATGGCAGATGAAGACAAACGCCACTGTCTATTCAGGATTGAGTGATATGATTTCCATTAGTAGTGTTTTGCGTTTGAAGGCAGCCTTTTATCTTTGATTTAATTGACTATTTTTTGTGGGGTTTAGACACCAATTAGCACTGTATTTTACATATATCCATTTATACTTATTTCAATATTTGTTTCCTTATAAGTTTTATTATTTTTTTTTATATTCTGTATTTTTTTCATCTAAATTGAATGTATTCACAGTGGTTCACATGATCTTATTTATGTTTAATGTGGAAGGTGCTATGAATGTCTCTTTAAATAAGTCTGTGAGTTTTTTAATTAATTGATCATGTGATTTTAGTGAAGTCATAAATTTATGTGATGGTTGTTCTGAAGAAGTCCGTGTACTAGGACGAAAGTGCTTAATGTTTTTTAATAAAGCAGTGCAAGAGGCCATCCATTCCCAGCTTCCTACTTGTTTTCTAAGTCTGCTATGATAACATCTGCCATCATTGCCAGTGCCCACAGTGTTCTGTGTCATGGCTATTTGCACCAGCAGAAGAGGTACTCACTTTGCCTGTTATGGCACAGAGTGGCCAGGAGGTTGTATATCATTTACAAGTAAATTGAGAGATTCTAAGTGACCCTATGTCACTCACAGGAAAACTGAGGGAGATGCATGATATACCTGCTCTTATAGATACTACAGCATACATACCCAGCTACAGGGAACTTTCAGCAGCCTACTGGGAATACATTAGGGAGATCACAAGTTTCCGTCTAATGACTTCTTAACCAGTTCTATGACATTATGCTGCAGCATGTGGTGGAGTGTATCTGCTCCCCTCACACTGCAGAGGACATAAACAACACCATGCAGGAATTTAAGAATACCGCCCATTTCAATGTTGAGGTCCTGGGAGACATAAACTGCACACATTGATGCTCCAGCAGGACAAGAGGGACTGAAATTCATAGACATGAAGGGCTTCCACTCGCTTAACTACCAGGTGGCCTGGAATGCCCATGGCATTATTCATAATGTGCCATGCCTCACCAGGCAGTTCCTAAGAATTTCAAATCTAGCACATAAGCAATACCAAAGATTCTTGTGAGGTGGTTTCACAAAAGAAGGAAGCTACTGCATGTCAGAGCAAAATCCCATGAAGGGAAGACATCTCTGATCAACATTAGCAGAAAACTACGTTCTCTCATAAAAACATCCAAGGCCAACTTTGAGAGAAAAATCGCTAAGGACACTAAAGATAACCACAAAGCCTTCTTCAGCTATGTTAGAAACCTGGGTGGAAACCCTCAAATATGCTCAGAGTTGGTTCACAACAACATAAAATACACTGAACCCACAGATATTGCCAACATTCTGGCTGACAGGTTCAGTGCAAATTTCTCCCCTCCTTCACCCCCAAAAGAAGAAATACTTATCCCAGCTGAATGTAATCTCCCTGTCATCTCAGACGTCCAAGTGAGAACCGCCTTAAACAAAGCAAAAAACACAGTATCAATGGGACCTGACAGTATCCCGGGTTGCGTGTTACGTGAACTCCAAGAGGAGCTAAACCCACACATAAAAATGCTATTTAACCTTAGCCTTACTTCGGGATATGTACCTGAACACTGGTGTACAGCAACAGTGGTCCCACTCCACAAGTGGGGTGCCTCTACAGACCCTGGAAACTACCGCCCCATAAGCCCCATAAGCTTAACCAGCCTGGTTTGCAAAGCTATGGAAAGAATCATTATGGAACTCATAAACAGAGACATAGGGGACCTACAGACACTTGACCCCACCCAGTTCGGCTTTGTAAAGGGCAGATCCTGCCTTTTAAACCTGGTTGACTTTTTCGAAACGGTCACTAGAGCCATTAATGAGGGCAAAGCAGTCCATACAGCATACCTGGACTTGGCTAAGGCCTTCGACACAATACCCCACTCAGGCATCATAGATAAGCTCAACAGCTTAAAAGTAAACCCTTATGTCACTAGATGGGTTGCAAACTGGCTAAAGGACAGAACCCATAAAGTTAAAATCGCTGGAGCAATGTCAGACTCAAAGCCAGTCACAAGTGGTGTCCCACAGGGATCTGTCCTGGGACCCCTCTTGTTCGGCATTTATTTCTCAGTTGTTAAAGCAAACATGGGAGGGCTGTGGCTGACAAAGTTCACAGATGACTGCAAACTAGGCACCATAGTCGATACACCAGCAGACACACACATCCTACAAAAAGGCCTCATAGAAATGGACAACTGGTGCCGGAGTCACTGCCTTAAACTAAATGCCAAAAAATGTATAGTCATCCCCTTTGGGAAAAACAAAGTGCCTACAAATTATCACATAGACAGCAACCCACTGAGTACGGAAAAAGTAATCAGAGACCTAGGGACCCAAGTCGACAGCGACCTCTCATTTGACACCCACGTTGCCAAAGTGGTAAGAAAAACATTCTACTTTGCACACCTCATCATGAAGGGATTCACATCCAGATCCAAGGATGTCATTGTACCCCTATATTCCTCCCTCATCAGACCCATGATTAAGTACAATGCCCCATTTGGTATGTACCTCACCCGGCATTTGCAACAGCTGGAGAGACCACAAAAGTACCTCACCAAGAGGATCAAGGGTCTCCAACATATGTCTTATTCTGCCAGACTAAAGAAACTTCAGCTCTATTCAGTAGCATACCGCCTGCTCAGAGGTGATCTCTGCCTGACGTACAAGGCCATGTCCAATCAGGATCTGATGGACATGCTCCATCTCAAAAAATCCAAATCCATCAGGACCACGAGAGCTAAAGACTTAAACCTCAGCACAAGTATGAATAGGACATGCTGGAGGGATAGATTCATAACCCAGAGGCTTCCCATGCTTTGGAACAGAATCCCAGTTTGTATTAGGCAGAGCCCCTCACTGACTCTTTTCAAGAGAAATCTTCATGAGTGGATGGGAGATCGTAAGTTTACCCCAGGGGTCACATCTGTGTCACTACTAGACAGGGGCACAGTAAACTAATTCTATTATATAAGGGGACCTTCATTGTGTCACTACTAGACAGAGGCACAGTATTCCAAATTTATTCTGTACAATTTTTGTACCATTTCATGGGGTGGCAAAAGCCACATCACTATGGCTAGGCTTACAAATGCCCCAGGGCAGATAGCCTAGTACTATACTATGAAACTATGAAACACAGGGTCAGCTAACCAGTATGTGCACACACAAACCAGACAGATAGGTGTATATGCTCAGGTACCATGCAAGAAGGAAGCAGGCAAAATATACATGTCTTTATTGCATATTCCAGGTGATGCCTGATATGCCAGATTATAATCCTGGTTGATGGCCCTCCACTCCCTCCATGTATATACCCCCAAATGAGCATGAAATGGCATATAATACACAATATTCAGAAATGCATAATGAAATGCATAATGTAGTGAAGCAGGCATTTGGCTTACTTAAAAGGCACTTCTGTTGCCTACATATGTCAAAAGGGGCACCACAATACAGTGCAGAAATCTTCAACAACATTTGTTTTGTGTGTGCCACACTGCACAACATGGCACTTAGCAAACAGCTGGAATGTTAGGTGAACATCTTGGCAATAAATTCCATACAAGTAATATCAGAATCAGAAGTGCAGGTGAGAGAGTTATGTGAACATGTGATAGCGGTATCACAACTAAGACAGAGGTGGGTACAGCATACTACAACACTAGCAAAGAGGTAGCATCTGATGCACAAGTACTAGCCACAGTATACATAACACAATACAAAATGTTGTATTCCTTATTTCACCCAGGCTATGTAGCACAGTGCATGGGCTGGCCACAATGTCCATAAGAAATCCCAAAAAACACATTAAGGTGTGGGAAGGACACAGTAATCAATGCCTGCACAGGTGATGAGACATAGAAACAGGTGAATGCACTACTGTGATAGGGCACAGGGTCTTGGGCAGTGAACATGGTAGTCATGTACTCTCTAGGAGATTGTGGAGAGTTAGGAATCACATAATCCATTGCTGGGGTCAAGCTGCAACAATGTGACAGCTGGCAAGGTATACTGTGTTGGATTGTAGAAACAAGGATTAAAGCAGTCTGTGGTAAGGAAGGAGTAGAACTATGGGACCATGAATGTTCAGCCAGATGGAGTATACCATATGCTGATCTTCAACAGCATCATTGCCCACAAAATGGTTGTCAGCCATGAGTGAGGTAGCAGGCTATCTGCCTGCAAATGACAAGGAAGGGGTAGAACTACATGAACATTCACATGCAGTCTGATGAGGTATCCCTAATGTTGAGATGGATGAGTACCTTTTGCCATGACTGGGCATGCCAGTCTATGTATCCACAGACAACAGTGATGCCATCTCATAAATGGCATATGTATTGTGACATGAGTGGACTGTGCACAACCTCCCCACACCTTGATCCTACTGGCATGGGAAGTATGACTTCAGTCTAGACTATAGGTGCAATTTCTTAGAAAGGCAACAATGAAGGCAGAATTTCCCAACAACCACCTCAACAGTACTGCCTACTTCTTCCCCTATTTTCCATGTCACTGTGCACTTGTTGCATGTCATCCTTGTATCCATATAGTATTCTCACATAGTTGTGTGTAAGAACCAGTAGTGCCTGTCATGCTTAGCACCCATATCAAGGATGGTTCTGGAGTCCTGGCAACCACCAACCCTTCTTATGTCTATTCCCTGTGTTGAGTAAACACATCTCAAAGGCAGTGTGGATTTCCAATACTGTGTCTATGCCAGAGCCACAGAAAAAAGGCTTTGAGGTACTCTTCAGGAGAAGCTGTCTGCCATGCCCTGGTGAGGCTGTATGCTCAGCCTGTACTTCCACAGATGCCTCTGTAATGGTTGATGATGGGTGACTCTCCCATATAGTATTGCAGACTGTGACACCGTGTCAAGAAGCATGCCATTTCCATGCTGTCACTGTTATCAGTCATAGGTGTCCTTCTGAAAAACGCTCTATGCTGCCTGTCATGTATGAACACACCTCACTGGTGGAACCTATGAACATTACAGTAACTAGAATAGTGTAATGAGAGTGGCTGCCATGGGTACAAAATGTCAAGGAGTATAATGGCATGCCTGATAAGCTGTCAATCAGGCCTGAGCAAAATGATAGCATTCATTTTTTTTATCCAGTCTGGGGACAAAAGACATAAGCAGGGGACCCTTGGTTAATCATCCCTTTCAAAAACAGTTGCGCATGTTACTTTCTACTGTGATGAGCATAACTAATGTAGTCTACACTCAAAAAATATAGATGGTTAGTGCCTATCCATCTCCCAGATCCATGCATCACTAGCTATGAAGAAGCTACTCACCCATCTTGTAAGTGAGGCCAAAAACTCCACCACCTCAGTGAAGTATTTTAGTGTTGTTGCCCCCCTACCCCCCCCCCCATGATGGACCTGTCTGTAGCATTCTCCAGTGCCTTTTCCTTTGCACATAATATCATATAAATAATCCTTCATTGTACCTGTTTCAGAGACATTTTATAGTCACTGCCAACATTAGAAAAGAAAGCAATAACCACTGAGTAGAAATTGACAGAATTTAACAAAATAAATAAGCATTTTCATCCCTCAATACAAAGTGGACTTCATCAATTTTGAACATCAGTAAAATGTTTTATAAATAAATTAATTCTAAGTCTACATTTTCAGGGACCTAGCCGTTAACAAAGTTATGTAAACTACTTCATTTAATCCTGGATTTTTATCAGCCTGCATCCTCAGTTGCCATAAATTTCCCAAGTCTCCCCCTATAATCTAAAGTGTATTACCTAATACATGCAAATATACATTTTCCATGCTGTACAAATTAAAGTATGTTTATACATCTTTCTCATGGTCATCCCAACATAAAAACATTTGCAGGATGAACATAAAGCTAAATACATAGCTCCTTAGGAATTACATGTACTTATTATTTATTTATTTGACATTTGTTTACTAGGAAGGCCAAACTGGGTCAGAATTGACCCATTTTCAGGGGAGGTCTGGGGAGAAAAGTTCCAGATTACATACAAATAAGTGCAATCTTTATACAAACAAGTTAAAATTTGCAAGAGTTACAAATACATACACAGGTGTTAAATAAACATGAGACTTTGTAGACTATACATTGCCTTAAGTTACAGATAAGAGGGTACATTGATATGAGGTAGAAGGTAATAGGTGTGATAGTAAAATGATACAGAGTGAAAGGAGTACAGATGTTAAGAGCAAAGGGGAGTGCAGTCAGCTGTAGCCTGCAGTAGAGATTAGCCTGGGTCAGAGCAAGGGCACAGCCAAGATTTGATCATGAGTAGTTTCAGTACAGTTTTGAAGGTAGGTAGTTTAGTGGTTTACTATCATTATTTCGACTTACACTTGGTTGACCGCACTATGTTCGACAACAGAAAGTTGAACCCAGAAATATTGAACTTTAAAAGCAAGCCTAGGAATGGGTTTTAACATGGGTCGAGATGGGGCGAGGTTTGTAGTTCGGCAATAGCAGTGAAACCCTATCTTGACCCATGTTAAAGCCCGTTCCTAGGCTTGCTTTTAAAGTTCGATATTGCTGTGTTCAACTTTCCATTGTCGAACATAGTGTGTTCGACCGAGTGTGAGACGAAATAATGATAGTAAACCAGTTTAGTAATAGTTTTCACAGTAAGTGGGAGCAAGTTCCATGGTTTTGCAATGCAGTGCAAGTAGAGGTTTTGTCAAGCTGTCTTGGAGGGGTTATATACAAACAGAAGTTCTTTTTCTGTAGACCTAAGTGCCCTGCTTGAGTTGCAAGGAGTGATGATGTTTCTTAGGCCTGGGCAGGCAGTGGTTTTGTAGACCAAGTTATGGGGTGTAAGAAGATGGGTATATAGTAGGTAGTTGGGGAATTCTGGCCATTTTTTTTAGTGACAGACAGTGATGGGTTCTAGTTTTTGAGTTGGTGGCAAACTTGGCCACTTTATTATAGAACTGTTCCATTTTTAATCTAGAGAAGCTCTGTAGACTGATAAGTATTGGAATGCTGTAAAGCAGGGAGGGTAGAAGGACAGTTTTGGTAAAGGTGGTTTTAGATGAAGAAGTGAGGGTGTTCTTGTTTCTGTAAAGTGTGCCAAGCTTCTGGTGTTTTTTTTTTTATGTTTTGTTGAATGTGAAGATCAAACCAAAGGCAATCATCTATGACAACACCCAGTAATTTAGTGTGGTGGACAGTTTCAATGGTTGAAGAATTTTGAAGTCGTTTAGATTAGTAGTGCTGCTCTTTGGCTGAAACAGGAGCGATTTACTTGTTTTGAAAGTTGAGGAAAAGTTGGCAGGTGGTAAGCCAGGATTTGACAGCAGAGAAACTTTGTTGAGTATCGAGGAGAAGATGGAGTAGTGTGCCAGAGGTACAGATTACTGTGGAATCATCAGCATATTGTATTTTAGTGTTCCACAAGAAGATGTAGTACAGAGATAATTAGTAAAAATGTTCAAAAGAAGGAGCCCTACCATGGATCTCTGAGGGACTCCAGTCAGGTTAACTAGAAAGGGGGAGATCACATTTGACCATTTTACAGGTTGTTTCTGATTGGGTAAGCAGCTATGAAACCAGTTTGGTGTCAGTGGGGTAATTCCTACGTTAGAGAGCTTGTTCAGAAGTAAAGAGTGAGACACTGTTATCAAAGGTCTTTGAGAGATCAAGAAATAGTGCAGATACATAGAAAGCAGAGTCTCTAGCTCTGTTTGCTAGGTTGGTGAAGGTTGAGTGCTGTAGTTGTTCTGTGTTTGTGAGGAGGTTGTAATGCTGTAGGTAATTCATTAGTTGAATATGAATACATTTTTCTATTATTCTAGCAATGGGGAAAGTATGGCTATGGACTGAAAGTTTGTAAGTTCAGTGGAGCTACCAACTTTGTGAAAGGAGATGATATGGGACTTTTTCCAGATACAGGGTACTTTGGACTCAGATATAGATTGGTTAATCATGATACTGACAGCTATGGAGTCAGCTGCAAGTTTTAGGTATGTAGGTGGAAGGTTGTCAGCAGAGGCAGAGCAGGATTTAAGTTTGTGTAGTATTTTTTTTATCAGGTTTGTTGGTACTGGTTGAAGGGTGAAAGTGGGATGTTTCTCAGAAGCTGGCTCTGTGCAGTGGAGGTGAGGAGGGCGAAAAGAGCCTGGGTCAGGTGAGTGGGAAGTAGGGTGTAGATAAAGAGGAAGAGTGACAGTTATAGGAAGATTTAGTGGTAAGATCTGTTATAGATTTTATGAGGTGAATGCTGAAGTCTTCAGCAATTTGGGAGGGAGGAGCATTAAGTGAGATCTTGGTTTCCTTTTTTGTACATGGGTGGAGTAGAGTTGTGAGAGTGGACCAGAATTTTTTGGGATTAGTTTTGTGCTTTTGCTCTAGGTGACTGTAAAATAAGAAGTTATGTACTCACCATAACGTTCCATCTGAGTAGGTAAACTTCATTTGTCAGCAACCTATGGGAATGGGATCCGACCTCGGATCCGAGCCGGCAGTTTTCAACAGCTTTAGATCCGAGATCCAAGCTCCTCCTCCTACCCATAATCCCCTGCCAACCCTGACTGACCTCAGATCAAGTTTGCCCAACAGCAGAAACTGCTAGAAAGATTTATTCTCAAGAAAGGTGGGTAAAACCCATGGACCTGAGTATGAATACATTCGCAAGTGAGGGGGCAGGAGGGAGGGACGGTTGCTGACAAATGAAGTTTACCTACTCAGATGGAATGTTATGGTGAGTACATAACTTCTTAATCTGAAGTAGTTAACTTCGTTTGTGCAGCAACCTATGGGACAGAGTCCCCAGCTACCTGAATCTTGGGCGGCCTTCATGGAAGGATGTTCCGGAGCACTGTAGTACCAAAGGATGCTCTCCCTCTGGAGATAATGTCCAATTTATAGTGATTGATAAAGGTATGAGATGAGGCCCAAGTAGCTGCTGAACAAATATCATCCAAAGAGACTCTAGCTCTAAAAGCCGCAGAGGTAGACATAGATCGAGTAGAGTGGGCATGGACTCCCTGAGGTGCGGGCCTGCCAGAACTTTCATATGCTAGAAGGATACACTGTGAAATCCATCTACACAGTGTAACTTTAGACACTGATTTACCCAAGTTAAATTTGGCAAAGGAGACGAACAACTGGTCGGATTTCCTATGACCAGATGTCCTTTGTATGTAGAAGCGAAGTTGTCTATGCACATCCAATGAGTGTAATTTGTATTCCCCTTTGTTACCGTAATTTGGAAAAAAGACCGGCAGGTTAATGGACTGGTTAATATTTGATTCAGAGACAACCTTGGGAAGAAAAGAGGGATTGGTCCTGAGGTAAACTCTATCCTTGTGAAAGGTCAAGTATGGAGTTTTTACACAGAGGGCCTGTAGTTCAGGGACCCTTCGAGCTGAGGTGATAGTGACAAGAAAGGCCGTTTTCCATGACAAGAATTTAAGATCTAGTGAAGCTGCAGGCTCAAACGGAGGAGCTGTCAAGGCCTGAAACACCAGCGTTAAATCCCAAGGAGGGACTACATCCTTCACTGGAGGTCTGAGCAGAAAGGTGCCCTTCAAAAAGGTCTTATGCAATTTCGTGGTGATCAAAGGGCCCAGTTCATTTCCCACGTGATAATGAGAGATAGCTGATAGTTGAACCTTGACTGTGGAGGAGCTAGCCCCCTGATGAAACAGCCCTGACAGAAAGTCTAATACAGCGGGCAAAGAAGCTGTGAAAGGATCCAACATTTGGCATTCCGCCCAAATGGAGAAACGTTTCCATTTGCTACTATAGATCTTTCTAGTAGAAGGCTTGTGCGCTGCTACTAGAATAGTTTTAACTGGAGAAGAGATGCCGGGAGTCCTAGCTACGAGTGGAACTGGAGCAGCCAAGCTGTGAGCTTGAGATTGTCCAGATTCGGGACTGGGAGCTCTAGGGGGTGGGATATTAGATCTGGATGGGGATCCAGAATCCAAGGAGGATTCACCAGATGAGACCGAAGGTAAGGGAACCAGGTTTGACGAGGCCAAAATGGGGCAATGAGGATAATCCTGCTCCCCAACCAGCTGGCTTTCTGAAGAAACTTCATCATCAGGGGAAGAGGAGGGTAAGCATAAAGAAGACCGGGATGCCAAGCATGCACCAGAGCATCTCTTGGGGGGTCACCGGAGGGGGAAATGAGAGCGAAGTAGTCATAACATTTTGTGTTTGAGGAAGAGGCAAAGAGATCACAACAGGGTTGACCCCATTTGGCGAAAATCCGATTCTCTATCTCGGAATTCAGAGACCACTTGTATGGTAACAGGATGGTGCGACTTAGTTTGTCTGCTAGGATGTTGGACCGCCCCGGAATGTGCATTGCTATGAGAAAGCGGTTGGTGGAGATCGCCCATTCCCACACCCTCATGGCCTCTCGACAGAGTGGGTAAGACCTGGTTCCCCCCTGTTTGTTGATGTACCAGACAACAGACATATTGTCTGTCTGAATCGCAATCGTTCCTACAGGAAGAAGGTCCTGAAGTGCTTGCAACGCTAACAGCACTGCCTTCATCTCTAGGACGTTGATATGCAGTGAGGTCTCCATGAGGTCCCACGTGCCTTGGACTGTCCTGCCTGAACAATGCCCCCCCACCGAGGTGGGAGGCATCCGTGGTCACTGTGGCTAGTGGAAGGGTCATAGAGAAGGCGCGGCCTTGCTGGAGGTCCGGAGATTGGAGCCACCATAGGAGGGCCCTCCTGCAAGCCCTGCTGAGGGGAACGGGATGGCTCAGAGGATACTGAAGAAAGGACCACTGGACCTGAAGGGCCCATTGTAAGACCCTCATGTTCAAACGTGCCATCGGCAATAGGTTGATTGCTGCCACCATTGAGCCAAGAGCCCTCAGGACCAATTCCGCTGGAGGAGCTGGAGATTGTAGAATGGCCCACACGTGTTGCCTCAGGGTTCGTAGTCGGTCTGTGGTCAAGAAAGCTAGGAGTTTGTTTGTGTCTATTCTGGCCCCTATGAAGTCTATGGTCTGAGTCAGAGTAAGAGACGACTTCTCTATGTTGATAGTGATCCCCAGCCGGGGAGCTAGATGAAGAAAGTAGTTTCTGGCTGCACAGGGTAGATGCCTTGTCGGGGCGGTCAGGAGCCAGTCGTCCAGGTACGGGAAGACCTGAATTCTCTGAAGCCTCAGGTGGGCCGCTATCACTGCTACCACTTTGGTTTCACCCTGGGGGCTGTGGTGAGACCAAAAGGGAGGACCCTGAATTGGAAATGACTGGTTCCTAGCCGGAAGCGGAGGAACCTCCTGGATTGCCTGTCCATCAGAATGTGGTAGTACGCATCCTTGAGGTCTATAGAGCACATCCAATCATTCTCCCGCAAAAGGGGGAGAATGGATTGAAGAGTGACAATGCGGAACCTCTCTTTGATTACTGACAGGTTCAAGGAAGAGAGGTCGAGGATTGGTCTTAAGTCCCCCGTCTTTTTTAGCACCAAGAAGAACCTGGAGTAAAACCTGGACCCGCACTGGTCTGGGAGGACTTGTTGGATGGCTCTTTTTTCCAGCAAATGTTGGATTTCCATTGCTGCGGCCTCCCTCTGATTGGATGGAACATTGGGGAGGTATCTGGGGCTGTGTGGGCAACGAGAAAAGGGAATCTGATATCCTCTGGATATAATGCAAAGCACCCAGTGGTCTATTGTGATTGACTCCCAAGCTGCTGGGTGCTTCGAGAAATGCCCCCCGACTGCCTCCAGAGTGGAGCAGTCAGGCAACCCCTCAGGGGTGTTGCGTGGGTTGGTCCTAGAAGGGTTCTCTGGATCCAACATTCCGCAGGCCACCTCTGCCTCTAGGGCGGCATCCACCCTGCTCTCCTCTGCCGCAGAAGGGCTGGGAGTCTGGAGCGGGACGGGACTGTTGCGACTTCCGGAACCACATCTTCTTCTGACCCTTTTAGTTCTTAGAGAAGGATCTCTGGGGAGCAGAGAAGCGGACTCCAATGGCAGACATCTTCCCGTCCTTTTTGCTCTGGACCAAGGTATCTCGCATGCTTTTGCCGAAAAGGGCAGAACCATCGAAAGGGACATTAGCGAAAGACGCCTTAAAGGGTTCTGCAAAATCACAGTGCCGGAGCCAGGCCTGACATCTCATGATGAGGCCCGCCCCACTGGCTGTAGCAGCTCCTTCCATGGCATGGGACAGTAGCCGCATAGAGGTGTTAGATATGGATTGTAGAGTGGCCATCCGGATGGAGTGCAATTGCTTGTCCTCTGCCGACATGGACTCGGGGGGGCAACGCAGCGTACTCTTTGATAAGGTCCCACTGCAGTCGAAGCACATGTGCCAAGTAGTTCAGCAACCTCACAGAGAAGGTAGCCGAACTAAACACCTGCTTCCCTAGGCGGTCCATCGACCGAGACTCCTTGCTCAGGGGATGAACCGAGGGACTCTCCTGAGCTAGTTCCCTCTTGGTGGCCGCCGCCACCAACATGGCATCTACAGCGGGACCCTTACTCCAGTGGGACTTGTCAGAGGGTGGGTTAAGGATCTTGTCTGGGCACTTGGGGACTGGCTCCACAGTGTCCGGCTCCTTCCATGCCCTGGTAGTAATCAAGTCTACCAGGGGGTTGGCCAGAGGGGACACCCAAGAGGTAGACGGGCCTGCTTCAAATGCCTCCAGGAACACGGATTTGTCTGAGGTAGGCTTTGGGCCAGACCACCCCTCCCTTATTCTCAGCATCTCCATAATGTCACCAAATGGGACATCTTCGGGGGTGATCTTGGGGAGCCTTCCCCTTCCTCCAAATCCATGTCCTCAGTCAAGGACTCGGGGGAGTCCAGGTGCCTCCTTTTGCACCTTCGGTTGTGAGGAAGCTCCTCGGGGGGGGGGGGGCTGTCCGAGGAGGTTTCACCAGCCATGTCTTGTTCCAATGGAACTACCTGGGACGTCAAAGCAGGCTGTCCCTGGGGCAGGGTGATGGAACTTGGACCCAACAGAGAAGGAGTGCAGGGTGGAGCCGTGGCAAGGACTGGGGGCCTGGATTGTCTCAACAGTGCCCTCTCCACCATGTCGAATGCTGAGGGAGAGCTGCTCTCTCTGGGATCCAAAAGCAGACCCACGTTCGGATCCGACAGATGGATCGGGGCCGGTGCCGAAGCGATTCGATCCGATGGACCAGTATGCTCCGACCTGGATGGAGCCAAAGGCATACCAATACCCCCGGATCTGAAGCTCAGCCCTCGGCTCCGAAAGCTCGGATCCGAAGAAAATGGACTCGACAGACTCGAGGGAAGTGTCGGTGCTGAAGTACCCGAGACTATCAGTGCCGACACACCCCCGGCTCCAAGGCAGCCCGGCTCCGAAGACTCCAAACCCAGGAAACGGGATGGAGAAGGAGCTATCAGGGCAAAGAAGGGGGACGAGCTCCTCCCCGGAGAGGAGGAGGCAGGAGCACTCCCATCTGCAGTTGGGCCTGGAGGAATCTTCTCATCATCTGGTCCAAATCTGCATCCTTGAGACTTCTGGTCGATCTCGGCGAGGCCACCGAGGCAGGGCGGGAGTGTCGCCTCGATGACCTCGAAGGAGATCAGGTCTCCTCCTCCTCAGAACCTGGTGAAAAGCACAGGGACCGGATTCGAGAAGGAGGAAACCCAGAAGTTCTGGAGGGAGAAGACCGCTTAGCCGGGGGGGGGCCTAAGCAGAGGCCTCGGCCCGCCGCTTGTGGTGTTTCTCCCTCCTTTTATCTTTCCTGGCCTCCCTCTCCTCTGGGCCTAAAGCGGGAGGTTGAGTCCCGGCCGGGGGGAGGGAAGCAGGAGTGGCAGCTGCCGCATCCGCAGCGGGAACCACGGGAGGACCAGAGGTAGAAGCCGAGTCTGGGGGCAGAAGACGCGCCAGAATCAGCTTAGACCTCTGGTCCTTGAGTGCCCTGGGGTTGAATGTGGCACAAATGGTACAACCAGAGGACAGGTGCTCAACCCCAAGGCACAACATACACTGAGTGTGGCCATCCACTGGGGACAGCTTATGGCCACACTCGGTGCACTTAGAAAAGAATCAGCTTTGGGGCCTCAGACATATTAACTAAAAAAGGTAACCACACACACTAGGCCCCAACACACACACACAACCCTGATGGAACCACAAAGGAAGGGGGAGGTTAAATGTGAAAAACATAAAGTAAACTAAGAGTGTTTAAAATTAGAAAATGGACCTGAACACACACTCACACCAAAAGTTTAAGAAAAGGGACAAAAAGGTTAAATTTTTGTCACAAAGTGCTGAAAAGCCTGGAACTCGTTGGATCAAGCTGCTGAATTAAACCGTGGCAAACTAGATCTGGGGTCAGTCGGGGTTTGCAGGGGATTATGGGTAGGAGGAGGAGCTTGGAGCTCGGATCTAAAGCTGTTGAAAACTGCCAGCTCGGATCCGAGGTTGGATCTGATTTCCATAGGTTGCTGCACAAATGAAGTTAACTACTTCAGATTTACTGTTTGCCTTTGGTAACTATTTTTTAGCTTGATTACGTAGCTGCTTAAAAGTGATTAGGTCTTGTTCTTTGCTACTTTGTTTCCATAGAGCTTAGGTTGTATCCCTTTTTTTCATTAGGTTTTTACAGTCCTTGGTTAGCCAGCGTATGGGATTGTTTTTTGATTTGTTTGCTTTGAAGTGAGGCTAGGCTATCTAGTAGTTTTAGGAAGCAGTTATTAAAGTGTGTGGTCTCATCTAGTGGCAAAACCTTAAGTGGAGATCAGTTTAGTTCCTGTAGTAGATCATTAAACCTGTCCTTAGAGAAGTTAGAGGGATTATGAACTTGTTTTAGGGAGTGAGATTTTGGAGGGTGGGTATTGACTTTAGTGGGGAAGGCTGGTAGGTGGTGATTAAAGATGATTGGGTATGTACCAGCAATGGGAAAGTTAGTGGGTGTGATACCCAGATCCAGTCTAAGGTTGGATGTTGTGTACTGTTTCTTGTACCTAGTAGGGCTGGTGATTAGTTGTGAAAAAACATATAGGTTGATGCTGTATATATAGGTTGATATATGTATTATGAAAGGATGCATAGTTAGTTATTGACATATGGGGAACAATAATAAATGGTCCTTCTAAAAAATATCTGCAGAGAGAACAATGTTCGCACTTATAAGTCCCTTTTGCATTACTAGTAATCAGATGAAGGACAGCAGTAATACCCTTTTGCAAAATACTCCTCAGGGTACCAGTTCTCCTAAAACAAATTGTTGATGCCATCTTACTATCTTCATTAAATCACATTTCCCCATCTTTTCTTTGTCTAAAGTAAAAGATGTATGTCTACTGACTGATATGTCACACTTAAAATCAATTACTTTTAGTAAAATAAGAGGAAAATGTTCTCTCTTAAATGAAATTTCAGCATCCATTTTATTTAAAAATTCTGGTTTATAACCCCTGTCAACAAATGATTTAATCAATATATCAATTTCTTTAATAAAAGTATCATTATTAGTAATAAGCCTCAAAAGGTGAATCTTTCTCCTCTTGGAATGTTGTTTTTCTTGAACTGTAGGTGATGGCTTCTGTAATGCAAATGATTATTTACAAATGTTTTCTTTCTGTATATAATACTTTTAAAAAATGATTTACAATTTCCATTGTTTTGTTGTTGTTTGTCTTTTGGCTTTTTCCAGGTAAAGGGTCGCCACAGCGGAACTCCAGTCCGCTAATGATTGGCAGTAGATTTTTTTACGAAACGCCGAGGTGCCAGCTCGACGCCCAACCTTCAACGAAGGCATGCCCATTTATGCACGCATGTCTTTCGAACGCTACCCAACCATGGGGAGGACATGCAGACTCCACACAGAAGGCGCTCCCAAGCCATGCCGAGAATCAAACGGGAGAACCTCTTGCTGTGACGTAACAATGCTACCGCCATACCGTAATATCAAAAAATTTACTAAGCGCACTTTTGTACCTGAAGTGAATTTTAGAATAGTGGTTGTTTAATTAAAGCTTTCTGTAAACTGCTGACAATCATTTTCTGTATCTTTTCATGGGAAAAACAAAGATCATCTTTTACAGAAACTCACATTATCATAAAACGCCTGTTTAGATAAAATATTATCCTCTCACCAGCCTACAACTAAACTGGAAAAAGATCCCCATAGTGACCCCTTTTTGCACTGTCAATACTTTTGTCTGACTATGAAAAAAATATTTTCCAATACCACCTCAATTAGACAAACAAGTATGGATAGTAAAGTAATGTCCAAATTTCTAATCCTTCAGTCATAGGGGTACGTTTAAGCAGAGAAGTAATACCAAGGGTGTACATGAAGCTTTATCACTCTGAATATCATATAACCTTAGTTTATCTAAAAAAAATCTCAAAGATCGTATCACAGTAGAGGGCATATTTTACATTATTAGATTTAATACACTGTCAATGCACAATTACTCCTTCCATTGCTGAATCTATCAGTTTAAAAAGTGAGTTAACTGAGATTTTATGAATTTCAAAAACAATGAGTAAAAAGGTCACACAGAAAAAAAAATCAGTGAAAACCAAAAGAAAAATCTAGCAAGGCTAGACTTTCCACTGTGTGATACCTTAAGCCTCTTGTATTAGAGTCAACATGGGATATATGCAAATTGCCCTTTAAGGATGTCAGGTGTTTCAGTCTTTTTTTAATTTATCCATGTCTTTTGGGTTTCTAATACCATGACGGGAATGGACCTTATTCCTAAGTCAAAGCATGATTAAAGTTCATGAAATTAGTATTGTTTGAGTCTTTGATGTCAGGCAAAAATGCTCTTTGCAGTACCTGCAATGTGCCCAGTAATGACTCCTTCTGCAATTTGTATGGGGTTACATATCTAAATACAATTGTAGATTCTTTTTTAAGACCAGTTGTCCCTACTACTACTATTGGAATTGTCTGGGTATCTTCCTTCCACATTGCTCTCATTTCTGCCTAAAAATCTGAAATTTTATGACTTTGTGTCTCTCTGTATGCAAGACACTGTTGCCACTAGGTGTGGTGATTTCAAGGATCAATGCTACTTTTGTCTTCTTTTCATGGATCACTATATCCTGTTTTCTAGCATCTATCTTTTGAACTGTTGGTAACTGGTGATCTCATGTGATGTAGACTTAATTTTCTATGGTGTTTTGTGGCTCATGTTTCCAGTATTTTTCAGCCACTTCAATACCATAATGTTTGCACAATCCGCAGTGCAACAGTCTTGCCACATTATTATGCCTTTCCGTTTACAGTCCTTCTGCCATTACTATGTCACAATCCGCAACAAGGTGTGCAAATGTTTCCAATTCTGTTTTGCAAATCCGACATTTGTCTGTTTTTCCCACATGTTCAATGGACTTTGTAAACCAACGTGTACGTAGCCCACTATCTTGGGATGCCAATATTAACCTTTCATCTCTTGGTTTGAATTTGCCTCTCCTTAACCATTCCTGCATTTGATCCTGATCAACATGAGGTTCTTCCAGAAGTTTACTATACTTGCAACTATATTTATGCATTTTCCACATTTCTTGCCTTCTCATCTGGTCCTCCATCATTTTATTATTTCTTTTGTTTTGTGGCACATTCAGTTGTTGCCTGATTTTTATATACTTCTGGTTTGTTTTCCATTCCTGCTTGATGCTGATATGCTTCTGCTAGATTAAGCAGAGAAGTCATCTTAGGTTTATTCTCCACATGTTTCAAAACTTTCACTACTTTTGGGACTTGTGAGGTCAGCAGATGTGTGTGCAGCCCCACGATTGCAGATCTATACATGTAATCAGTTTCAATGAGGCCCATCCCTCCTTTAAAACAGAGAGTATATAATTTTGGTATGCACTTCTTCTTCTTCTTTCGGTTTTTCCTGGTTAGGGGTCGCCACAGTGGATCACCTGTCTGCTCATGATTGGCAATGGAGTTTTAAGGTGTCAAGTTGCCAGCCTGGCACCCAACCTTCCACAGAAGGAATCTTGATATGCACTGTTTTTTATAAATTATTTGGTGAGCATGAAGCGTCCTTGTTTTCCTGTCTAATCTATCCAGTGTGTTTTGCGGACAGTCACTCACTCTAAAACTGCAAGTTAGGACAGGAAGAGCAAATTGGTTTATAACTTGAATTTTGTTCCTTGGTGTCAATGCTTTTTTCAGGATTAAGTCTTCTAAAGTATTCCTTACTAAATTTTATTTACATTTGTTCATGTTGTATTGTTGAACCTTCATCAATTCCCAAATATTTATACACTCCCAATTGCTCAAGTTCTTTTATATCTCTTTTTTGTCCCAAACTGATGTTTTCCTGGTGTCGCAGATTTCCTACTTTAAATGATGCTTTTGCACACTTACCAAGACCAAATGACATTCTTATATCATCTGAAAAAATTTTGAGAGCTTCCAGTTGTGCTTTCAGTTCCTCATCTGATGAGCTATACCGTTTTAAATCAACAAAGAGAAGATGAGAAGTCTTTACACTTTGTTGTTTTCTAGGAGCTCAATTATAGCCATAGCCTAAGCTGTTAAGTAGACAGCTTAATGGGTTAAGGGCAAGACAGAATTGTAGCAGTGACAAATATTCACAGTGAAATATCTCCCTTTGAATTTTTATGCCTGGGGTAATAATTTGTCCTTTATCATGGCTTAATTGCAAAGCCGTCTGCCACTGTTTCATGGTCACTGTAATGTAGTCGATCAGTGTAGGGTGTATCTTATAGATTTTTAAGCACTCTTTTATCCATGAATGTGGAATACTATCAAATGCTTTATTGTAGTCAATCCATGCCATACTTAAGAGTCTTCCCCTTTTTAAGTTCTCTATGACCTTATTTAACAACAAATGATCCTTTGCTCTATATGACTTCCTTTTATTGCCCTTTTGTTCTATTGCCATAATTGAGTTTTCTTCTAAATGACTATAATCTCTGTCAGCACCAATTCCAGTGTATAATTAATACGTTGTCGGAAAGCAAGTTATTGGTCTATAATTTTTAGGGTAGCTTGCAGGTTCCCTCAGCTATATGGCAATTCTGAATGTCCATGACCTTTTTCTTTTTAAGTGTATTTATGGATAAATGTAGGCCAATAAAGCCAAACCCCACTAGCTGTGGACATGTATGTTCAGCCTTCTTATGGCAGCATAAGTCAATGTCTCTTTTTTATGTTTAAATGTGTGGTCACAACGTTCTAATGTCATCAGTTTCTGACAACTGAAAAAATTATTTCCAGCACAGGGAGGTAGGCCAACTAGTACAGCTCAGCCTACCACCCTTACAACTGCTGCCACACCAATGCCCAGCAGATTTAGGAGGCAACCTGCAGTACTATTTCAGAAGCCCCTGCACTACATGGATCCTCAACATCAGGTAGCACTTCCCCGGCAGCTGGTGCAGTGGTACCTTTTGGAAGCATTGGTGGAAGTTGTGATTTTGTCACCTGCCAGGAGCTGCCGGTCATGGTGCTTGAGGTAGTAGAAGGTACCAACGGTGCATGCCTGAGCTGTATGGAAATGATGCTTACTGGAATGTGGTGAAAACAAAAATTTTAAGAACTCCAAAACCAAGCTGAGGAAGGGGACAGTGATGACAGTTATGAGAGTAAGGACTAGATTCTCAATATCCCCATGACAGGTATGGGCTTCAGATGCCCCCTACTTATCCCTAATCAAGGTGTCCCCCAACCTTTTGTGTGCCTCACCATCTCTGTCTCTGTTTTGCTTGTCTGCAACTGCTTCCCCACTTACCTGACCCTGAAATATATACGTCCCTTACCCAACATTCTTCTCTTACTGAAATAAAATCAAAACACTGGGGGACCTGTTCCACAAAAAATATCATCCCATACATAGCTCTCCACTTTGCTCATGTGTCTTCTCAATGCACTTGATTCAGTTCAATTTGCCATACATGATTGCATTGCTGTCACCCATCTTTGTTGAGGTGACAGTCTAATTCATCTAATATTCTATCCATCTTCATTTTACACTGTTGAAGGGATAGCTACTGTTCTTTCCTAATTCCCTCCTGCATATTTCTATATTGCTTCCCCTATGTTTTGTCCCCAGCTTGCCCACTACTTTACAACTTTCCTATCACCCCATTTCCACACCATTAATCTGGGCAAAAAATAGAATCACACACCACACACATGGCAAAAATGCCCCCCAGTGAAACTCTTCACTTTTTGTTTTCTGCATTTGTGACTAGTATGGCATTGTGCACCAATGCTGAGCGATGGTGAATGACTCTGCGTGTCCTATGACACAGTGCAGTTACCTCTACGCAATGCTGCTTAAACTCTCTGTGCTAAAGAATCAAACAGTTAAAGCAGAGCAAAGGCACTCCAATTACATATGTACTGCAACATTTGTTTAAATCCATATATGTACTGTTGACATAAATCAATTGACAGATGTTTGCTTTTATACACTACTTCACTGTAGTCATTGCCTTTCACGTTTGTAAAAATTGTCTCATTTAATTACATAATGCAATCCTGAAAACGTGTACATAAATTAGATTGAGCTGGATCTGAACCCTGTCAAAATATAAACTTGCTGCTATTACACCTACTGCCACAGAGAAAGCTAGTCAGCAGGTGGTTTTATTACACTCAGTACTGCCCAAAGTTCTGACTGCCATGTCTCTCTACTCCATGTGTCTGCAGGGAGGAAGGCAAACTGCTGGAACCATTACTATTTTCTCAAGCAGTGAACTGCATTTGCTCATCTCTTAACTCCATGTAAATAGGGAAGGCAACAGTCCTTAATGTTATAAAAGTTATGACACAACATTTCCAATATAAACTACATTATGAAGACCATATTATCTGTCAGCTTTTTCTATCATAGCCTATATGCATAAGCTCTTCTCAATTTCACATCGTAATGTGCAACACGCATGCACACTTTGCCATCAATCACACAAATCACTTGCTCAGCACTGCACTATAGGAAGAGCTGATTGGCAATGCACAATTAGTCTTCATCCCAGTATAATCTATGTAAAAACACAACCAAAGGGAAAGCACTTGTTATTGATTGAACACATATTTACTCAGACTCATGTGTGCCTGCACCTGTGCACTTGAATAGATATGTCAGTAGTAGTTCAGAAATGTCAACTACACTACAGAAATCAAAAGCAAAACTGCATTGTTATGTCATCTAAAGCTTTATACTGACAACAGAGATTCAGATTGTCTTATACATGTGTTAATGTGGACATCAATTCATCAAAAATATGAACATATGTACATACACAGTTGCATCCACGCTGATCACAAAACATGTGTGTGTCTGTGTGTGACTGTAAGTGTGTAATGTACACAACATCCAGGAACTCCGAAGGTCAATAAAGGCTAGTGAAAAGCCACAACAGTATTCCCTGCATCCATCTGATTATTCATTAAAAGTTCATACAAAAAAAGTATGAATCCCTTTATGACACTTATTGATATAAGTAGTGTTAATTTACACATATTCATCAACATTCTTCAACAATTCCATCATCCCCCCATGGTATTGTTCCTGAGACATAACTACAATATTGCCACCTTTATCACTTTTCATAAATCTTAATTTGTTGTGGCTTCTTAAATCATGTAGGGCTTCCCTCTCCTTCACAGTTGGATTGTCATACCAATTCCTAGCTTTGCTAGACAAACATTTGTTTAACTCATTTAAACAAACTTGTTCAAACACTTTTATAGTCTGATGCAAATCTGGCATGAAACAAGACGGTTTAATGAACTTACAAGACTCTATATTAACATTATGAAGCAAGTACTGTAAATTCAACTTGCGCTTATATTGTCTAAAGTCAATAGCGGTTTTACTATAGCCAACTCTTTTAGTGAGCACAAAATTGAACCCAAACTTCAAAACTTTAGTTTGCTCATCAGTTAAAATGACATTAGACAAGTTTATAATATTAAATGTTTCTAGTTTGTCTCTTACTGCTCGTCCATCGAGGATTCCGATGTTGTTTGCGCCTTCATTTTGATTGGCCTCAGTCTGCTCACTTTTGGTTCCCTCTTTGATAAAAAAAAAACTTTGATCTAGTCCCACTCGAATTGCTGGATGAATTACCCAAGTTGGAGCTAAATGGGCCAGTGTTGACTCTTACAATCTACTGCCTCGGGATTCCCTGTGCTGCCTTCTTCATGTTGTTGGAGCAACGGTTCATTTGTCTCAACCGGAAATAACCTCGGCCGAGGATATGAAGGTTTTGATTGGCTATTGGATCTATAGTTCTTAACATAAGGTTGGCCACTAGATCCAGCCAAATTGTTAGCCTTAAATGAAGTACTATTGTAATTTCCCCTATTGTTGAAACCAACTGACCCTTTACTTTTCTTGTCCTTCTGAAATAAATGGTTGAAGGACTCAAAAGCTGTTTTATCTTCATAAGCTGTTACATCTCGTAACAACTTGTTATGCTTTCTTACAATCACATCATTTTCATGCTGCTCCACATCACTTAGAACCTGCTCATATGTGGAGTCCTCCTTAAATTCTTTAGATAAGGCAAAAACTTCTTCATCAGCTGTCAAAATTTCATCCTCCAACACTTCCATCTTTTTAGAATTATTTTCAATAAATAATTTTAACAATTGCAGTCCTGCTTTGTTGAAAAATTCAATTAGTTCATTAAAGAATGGGTCACTAGAATCAAATGCCATTTGGACACTTAAAAAAATCTCAACCCCTTCTGCACTGTGGAAAGATCAATACAGCACTCAAAGTACCTGTTTTCAAGGTCAAGAGACCTGTATTTCTTTAACTTTCTACTTAATTTTTCACATTTGTTATGGTATTCTTCCAATTTAGCCCTGGTGGTTCTATAATCCGCCCTGTTGAAAGGATCAAAACTATTATCCAAAACTGAACTGATGCTATTGTTTTGTAAATGTCCATGTTCACAATCAGCTACCACCCTTGGTGGTGCTGCTGAATTGTTAATATTACATTCAATAACTGTCACCTGATCGTCGTCCAAATTAACTGGCCAAGGCAGAAGCCTGTGAGATACAGAACATGTCACCAGTTTGTCTCTGGAATATCCATGTACAAATATAGTGAGAGCTATATGTGTCTGGGTATATACAGATATAGGCACAGACCCCCCCCCCCCAGTCTCTGCACATTAGTTATACAAATTCAAGAGAATTCTTATCATACCCATGTCCTGTATAAACCTCTTCATGATTTCCTGATCAGAAAAGTTTCACTTCGGTCAGCTTGTGCCTATATCTTCCCCTTCTCAGCCAGAGAGCATGAGCACAGCTTATTTTGGTATGATTGAAATGAGCACCTCAGAATGGGAGACAGCCAAGCTGGCAGTAAATGCAAGTATCTTTGTGAATTGCAAAATGGATGGAAAAGGTGTGACTTCACTTTATACAACCTCTATGCATACAGCACAGATCCTCATAAAAAAGAGATGATCAATCGCACAAAAGTGAGAAAAGCTCCAGATTTACATAAGATGGTCACAGATTTTTCAGAGATTCCTCATTTACATCACATTATTACTTCTTTTGCATACTACCTTCTCAGTCTAGTTCAAACAGCTGCAGCTGAGCACAGCTGATGTCTCTGAATCATATCTTAGCTGCACTCAATTACAGTCAGTGCGAATTCCAACCACACCTAAGTACAGTGACTATCAATATTGCCAAGAGTCTTACGTATATCTGTGAAAGTAATTTGCATCTTGCTCTGATAAACAGGAAGGAAAATGCTAAAATAAAATGGCAGGTGGCAAATGGATGGGTGACACATTTAATGTTCCAAAATTCAAAAAAGTGTGAAAAGTCAGATTAAACTTTAATTACAGATATAATCCAAATAATTCTGACAAGCAATCGTAAAAATAACCAAAGACTACACTGCAAAGTGAATGTCTCATACTCTTGGCAGCCAGCTTCCTCCACCTCAAACCACCGAATTCACAACACTGGTAAGGTGTACCTTTGTCTGAAATGGTGAAAAAGTCATATTGGACCATCATACAATTGCCAACCAATGATGGATATAAACTGATCAACTCAGAATATGCCATGTTCTTCTGCATATAAAATAGGATTAAGGTTGAATTTGCAGGTTTAATGGGTCATAGGTTGATAGGTGTGTAGTAGGCTAATGGCCCTGGAGCCTTTACAAGCCTAGCCCATAGGATTACCCTGGCATTGTGCTGCCCGACGTTAGTTCCTAGTGCCTCTATCAAGTAGAGCCACTGGAGTGATCCCCAGGGTGAACTTTCCATTTTCCATCCACTCATCAAGATTTCTCTTAAAGACGGCCAGTGAGGTGCTCTGCTTGACATGTATGGGAAGTCTATTCCAGAGCATGGGCAGTCTCTGGGTTATGAACCTGCCCCTCCAGCATGTTCTGTTGATCGTGGTAATGAGGTTTAGTTCTCTGGAGCATGTGATGCAGAGGGATTGGGATTTCTCACAAAAACAACAAGGATCTTTGAACCTTTCGAAGGGAGTTATGTTTCAAAAAAGCCTAAATTATTCCAGTGCCTAAAAATCTACTATAACAGGAATGAATGACTACAGACCTGTTGCTTTGACATCAGTGGTCATGAAGACTTTTGAGAGGCTGGTGTTAGCTCACTTGAAGGCTATTACAGCTCCTTCATTTGACCCCCTTCAGTTTGCTTATCAAGAGAACTGGTCAGTGGATGATGAAGTTAATATGGGCCTGCAATATATTTTGCAACATTTTGACAACCCAGGGACATATGCAAGGATTCTGTTTGCGGACTTCAGCTCTGCATTTCATACAATAATTCCAGAACTTCTTCACTTGAAATTCTCCCAGCTTTCTATTCCTGCTTCCACCTGTCAATGGATCACCAATTTTCTAACCAATAGGAAACAGTAGGTGAAATGCAGGAAATGTACATCTAGCTATCACACGATCAGTACAGGCACCCCCCAGGGAAGTGTGCTATCCCCACTGCTATTCTCCCTCTACATTAATGGCTGCACCTCTAAGGACCCCTCTGTCAAACTTATTAAATACGCAGATGATACAAC
>NC_056728.1:1436401734-1436419234 GCF_019279795.1 Protopterus annectens | reverse complement strand
ACTCTATTTTAAGTATGCAGTAACTGTCTTAGTCATACTCCAGCCTAGTCATATTATAGACAGCCAAGGCCTTGTCTCTGATTCTGAAGGAGTAATAAATGGCTAAGGATGACTTCAGAGTCATGCGGTAAACCACCCAAACTTATGTTTGAGGAAAATGTTTGTCCTGAAATTAGAGTATGGACATTGTGAGCAACTTAAATTGGTATCATATTTTTCTGCAGTTTTCCCAATTGAGTTTGCCACCTCAAGATGTTAGTAATGACAGTTCTGAGGAAAAACAACTGCAAAGATAAATGTCTTGGCAAATGAAATATTCTTTACCTGAAAGAGTAGTTACTTAGCAATAGGTGTTACTGAGGACTGGATTTTGAATTCTAGGTTTTTGTAGCTACTTGGTTTATTAATACATTCCAGTTCCACTTGCAGTGGTTATCAGATATGGGATTCAGTTTGGTAACTTCACTGTCTAAGTGAGTGAGTTAATACATGAGGAGACTTTAGTCAGTTGTAACTTTGTAGTGACAGATCACTGAGTGTTGAAATCTTCCACGATGATGATGATGATGGTGATGACATTATGTTAGTTTAATGCATCATGGCTGAGATTGTTTCAATCACTGGTTTGACTTGTTATGGTATAGTTGTAAAGAATTTAAACAACAGAGAATCAGAGATTTAACTGACCATCTGAACGGAATTCCATAGTAACCAACTTGCATTCAAGGATGATGTTGTATGGAGAATTGGATATACTAGCAAAGTGAACCTTTGGAAAGAGCAGGACACCATCACCTGCTCTTTCATTGGGTCTTTGGTTTTGTATAGCTTGATAATCTTGCTGTAACCCATGGTAAATGTTTATGTTTGGTTTTAATCAAGATTCGGTTATACCAGGTATATTATCAAAATATATTTAAACGTTGTGTAATGAACCAAGACATAAAGAAATAGATTGTATTTCTAATATGAAGTACATTATCAAAATATATTTTAAGTTCTTTAGTTAGACAAGATATAAACAAACAACATTTCTACGATCTCTGGTGTCTTCTTCTGAAGCATAAAAAAGTGCAACAGCAAATGTTGTGAGAAGAGGTATTATAGAAAGTGGTAGTGAAGTATGCCAAAGTAGGGTAACAATGTGTTGCAGATACAGTGGAACAGACAAAATAATACATATTTCATATTGCCAAAATCCAAAAACATAACTCAGGACTAGAAAACTGCTCATGCAAAAATTATTATCAGTAGTATTTAATATTATATTCTAAGGGATTGTGTCTAGATTTTGGGATGTCATTGTCCCTCTTTACTCGGCTGTCATTGAATATAATGCCACCATTTGCATGTATCTGTCCATATGCATACAACTAGAAAACCCACTGACAAACCTTACAAAAAGAATAAAGGCCTGAACAACATGTCCCACATGGACCAACTCATGCTAGGTATCCTACAGACTGCTAACAGATGACCTGTGTCTGGTACACAAGGCATCCTATGACTCATTACTGATGGATTTACTGTACATCAGCATGTCAAATGGTATCAGAAATACTCAGTCTAGGCATTTAAATCTCTTCTGCAAAATCAACAGAATATTTTTGAGGGACAGGCATATCTTGCAGAGAATACCACTATTCTGGAACAGAGTCCCCATCCACAAAAAACAAAGTTCACCCTTGTCCATATTTGATCTATGGATGGGAAACAGAACATTTACCCCAGGAGTGCCTCCTGTACTACTAGTGGACAGAGGCAGTTCCTAAATGCATTAGCCCATGCATGGGTCCTCTCAAATTATCTATGGTATGATCTCAGCTATTCTCATTAAAGGTATGAAATAATTATTGACCACGGGATGGGTAAAGCTAATCCCTAACTAAAAATGGGCTAAGTTAATTCAAGCACAAAAAGGGAAACTTGCTGGGCTTGAAATGTTCCAAAGGGCAGATAGCTTAGTGCTTACCTGTGAACCTATGAACCTATAAGAATTTGCCACATGGCATCTATGGCCTCTGCAGAATGATGATTTCCTTGCTAACACAATAAAATTAATACAATAATTCTTATGAGGGACTTTAACAACAAAAAACACAGGCTGCATCTCAGCATGAAATACATATATACAAACATTCATTAACTATTTAATCATTTTTTTTAAACCAAACAATATAAAATCCATGTACAGATGACAACGACTTTGACAGTCATACTGACAAAACTATGAGTGTGCTGATCTCCACAAATGGCTACACTTTTTGTAATTAAAAAATACAACAATGAAACCACCATATCTAACCTAAGCTAAAATTAAACCCACACATAAACAAATCATCCTTCATATACTTCTCTGAAACAGTAAATTTGTATTATTTATTTTATTTTACATTTGTTGACCGGGCTAGTCTAACTGGATATATGTCCATTTTCAGTAGAGGCCCGGGGAGAAAAGCTCCAAGCATGAACAGTGATGAAGTTTACAATATATAAAAAGACACGTAAAATCACAGTACAGAGGCAACATTGGTCAAAAGAAAAATTAAACTCAACACAATAGTAAGTTTGAGCAAGACCCCACTAGGAGAGAGAACCCTTTTATTTTATCCTCATACTATGAAGGAAAGTGTAGTGACTAGAATTAGAGGCATAGATTAGAGGAGTAGAGAAAGGGGTGAGAGCAGGAAGACTTTCATGACTTAAATGGCTTACTTATGAAGAAAGACTAAAATGTTATCCTCAATGACTGAAATAAAAATGCTTTGGATATTGTCAATAAGTTCACAGTGATGTTATCAATGTCTATATTTATGAACTCATACTAGTAAGATACAAACATACAGATAATATAACAAAATACTTTTAAGTGGAATAAAAGCAACATTAATAAGGCACACAACAAAAAATATATACTTTATAGCTTTCAGAAATTATCCAAGTCATAAAAATAATTCTACTCTAAATAGCTCATCAACTGATTATATTCTTATCACATTTTCTAGATGATAGTATAGAACCGTGCTTACTCTCAAAGGTTAAAAGCTGTATGCATGATATGTTATCTAAGTAAAGAAATGATCTCCCATTTGCAGGCAGTAAGGAAAGCATTTGCAGAACAACATCAGTGAAAACTTCTCAGTAAGCAAACACACAGTCCTGTTAGGGTGCTACTCAGAAAAGAAGAGACATCCATGATGTGTGTGTGTGTGTGTGTGTGTGTGTGTGTGTGTGTGTGTGTGTGTGTGTGTGTGGGTGTGTGTGGGGTGTGTGTGTGTGTGTGTGTGTGTATGTGTGTGTGTATAATATAATATAATATAATATAAACGAGATAGAGATATAAAGATAGAGCAATATAATTTATTATAACTTTGTTAACTTGGCAAATGAACTGTTCCAAACATCTTTTTCAGCCATAACCTGGGTACAGAGGCTACAAACAAACAGAAACGGTACAGGATTATACAAAATGTCTGTACAGAAAAAAATAAGCATACAATAGAGCTACAAGAAAAAAGAGTACAAGCAAACCTTATATTGCAAGCAAAGGCACCAGTAGGTACATTATGGCAATTGAGATAAGATTACTGCCAACACAAGCAAAATTAAAAAAAAAATGAAGTTTCATGAGCCCCATAATATGTCTGGTGGTTTTAAATGCAGGATCAAATTAAACCTAATTAATCCCCCATGATTCATTTTAAGTAACATGTTAGCACGAGGGCATGTCACTGTCTGGTGGCAGCAGTGTATAATGGTATCAGTTCATAAAGTAAGGATGACATCAAACCAAACACTGTTAGACTTATCATCATGACCACCATTCTGTGTAGAATGAGTTAGGGGTCATGATGAAACGTATTCAAAATGACAGGGGACCTAGTTTAATTAGATATCAAATGGTATAGACTTGTTAAAGGGAGAGCTTGTTATATGTTATAGCCGTCTTTGAAGAGGTAATATCAGCTGTTGATGAAGGATTGTTACTAGATGCTGCGTATCTTTATATTGCTAAGGCATTTGACACTATTCCACATGAGGGAGTAATTGCAAAATCAAAAGTGATAAATGTCAGCCCACATGTCCAGCTATACATAATTTGATCTGTATGACCCTTGCCAGGCAACAGTCAGTGAATTCCTACAGAAATAATCCTGATATACATGGAAGGTAGAAGATATCAACATAGGATTACAACAATCAAATTTCATCTAGTCTAGTACTTTCTAAGATTGGAACTGAGATGTATAAAACCTTGAATAATGTGTGAGCATAGCTGGTAAAAATTAATTTTTAAGAGTTGTAAATGTTACCAAAGTACATATGAATAAGCAGATTAGTTTGAACAGCACGCAGTAGAGGGGGTTTATGTACTGAGTGAGTGGAAGTACTTTACTGATGTGTGAATGAAGAAAGAGGAGTGATGACAGATGGATGAGAGAGCATCATTGTAGGGCAGAAGAGAGAGAAAAACGTTTACAAACAGTACAATAGATTTTGGAGCAGACTAAACAGAATAAAGAGAAAATGGAAGGATATGATGAGATAGGATAAAGGCAATAATTGTGGAAGACTAATCACAGATGTGGAATGGTAGAGAAAAAAAAGTACACTGTGGCGACACTGGAAATACAGAAACCCAGAAGTAAGGAAGCATAACCCGCGGTGGTGGTGCTGCGGTAGCGTTGTCGCCTCACGGTAAGACGCTGTCCGGTTTGATTCTCAGCTAGAGGGTCTTCTGCGTGGAGACATGCGTGAATGGGCATACCTTCGTTGAAGGTTGTACATCAGGCCTGGCAAGCCGGTACGTAAAAATCAACTGCCAATCATTAACGGACCGGAGTTCCGCTGTGGCGACCCCTAACCGGGAAAAGCCGAAAGACACAAACAATAAGGAGGTAAATGGAGAGGGACATACAGGCAGAGGTCAGAGACCTTTTATTTGAGGGAAGTCAAAAGGGAATGTACAGGAGGAAGGACTATTGATTGCTACAGTGAGATGCACTGGAGAAGGCCTCACCTGGAGACTGAAGGAAAGGGGAATGAAAGACGTAATAACACAATATATAAACTGCCAAACAGTGAAGGCAGAATAATTGACAATGAGAAACAGATATTGAAGATGATGACAGACTTTAATGGGGAATTTAATAGGCTGAAACAACAGAAAGGGGGATTTGTGTCATTATTATTTACATTTATTAATCATGAATGTCCAGCTGGAAAGTTCTATTTTAATAACAATCCAGGGTGCTATCATCATTAAAATACAGACATTGCATTACAATATAGTAATTTTGGAGTAATCATTCATTTTAAAATATACTGCAACATTTAGAATAAAATAACAGAAGTAGTTTCAAATGTACATTAAATTGTAAGCAAATTACATCTATATATTGTATATAAAGGAAGGAGGGAGAGGACTGCAAGAAAGAGGCATAGAGAAGATAAAACAGTGGGAAGGATGTGGTATGCTGTAGTCTTAGGGGTATACATTGGCATGCAATATACATAAATAACAAACTGGCAGGACAAGACAGCCATTGGAAGATAGATGGAAAAAGAGCTAAGGAAAGAATTACCATGAAAAAAGAGATGACAAAGGTTCTATTCCACATACATGAGAGCGGAGTAAGAAATGAAGAGGGAGAGAAAAACTATAAGGACTATGTGGGAGGAAAGGAGAAAAAAGAATAGCGTTTTCACATCAGAAACAAGGAAATGGATCTATGAAATCAATGGGAAAGGTGAAGACTATGGAAAAATGCAACTTTTGCAAGAATACAAAGTGGAGAAGACAATTAAAAACAAAAAAATAAATAAATAAAAGTAAAGCTATGCATGAAGAGGAACATGGTATGATGGAAACTATGTGATGGAAGCTTAAATAAACTGGCAACATGTTGGGGGAATGGTGGAAGTACAAAAGAAAATCTACAAGGAAGTTAGAAGAAAATAGTCCAGTCTTCATAAGGAAATGGAAGAAACAGAAAAGAGAAGGAAGAATGAGGTTGATATATAAAGATTTAATTCTAATGTAGAGCTGAGCTATGTAACAGAGATGCTAAGAAACAATGGGAGAATGAAGAAGTGATGAAAGAAGACTAGGAACAGATACAGCACATGGGGAGAAAACAGAGAGACTAGGGCTGTTTGAAGATCAGCAGCTGACATTTAATTCACAAGTGGTGTGAGGAAGGGAAAAAGAGACATTGACTGGAAATGAGATGCAAATGTCATAGGACAGGTATGGGATTTCTTTTGTGAACAGGAGTAGGACAAATAAATATGGAGGGTAGAGAGAAAGATATGAAAAACGATCTTCATCTGAAAGGGAATATCTGTTTAAGGTTGCAACAGGAAAAGAGGTAGCATTAGGAAAATGGGAAATGATGTTGATGCAACAAGGGAATAGTTACATGGCTAGGAAATTAAAAAGAGCATACACCAGGAATCCAGACATAGAAAGTAATAACAAAACTGCCAATAATGTGACTACGGAATATAAATACGAATGAAAAGGGAATAATACTTAACAAAACAGTAAGAAAAGTATGGGCATTTACAGCCTAAACCCAGAACTAGTCAAAGAAATGAAGAATTACTTGAGAAGATAGACATAAGTGAAAACATGTATAGGATTCTGAAAATGAATGAACTTGGGGGAAATAACGTGCAAAACAAAGAGTGGGGTATCTCTTGCTATGTTCCTATTAACCCCAGTACAGACTAGAAGACGGTTGTTTCAAGCACATAATGTGGAGTCACTGAAAACATGGTGTACTGTATACAAAAGATAAATTATTTTTTTCTTTGTTAAGTGTTAAAAGTCAAAAATTGAAATACACTCAATACAATGTATGGGAATTCTATATTTAGCAGTTTTATCATGTTTAATATGTTGTTCGCTTTTCTACTAATGTTATTCACAATTGGACACTTTCAATGTTTGTTTTTATAACAAAACAATACAACTTATTTGCAAAATAATCTGAAGATATGTTTACGTTTTTTTTCTGAATTTCCTGGATTACTGTCAAATACCGTCCTTCATTCTACCATACCCGCGTTTTTCCTTTCTCCAGCAGTCTGATGAAGGGGTTGGTTGGTTCATGATGCAGTCTTAAATTATTTGCATTTTGCTCCATACATACTTAACCTAGAGCTACTACCCAAGTTAGAAAATTTGAACCGTTTTCAATAGTATATCTGCGTGGCTGTCTAAACATTCGATCCACAGGCAAGGAAAAGGAAATGCTATTCAGGCTATGAAGCTGTTTCATAGTGAGATGATCCGCATTATTAGTAAACACTTTGAAAAAAAAATCGGTTTTGCATCGTAAATCTTTTTTATTTATTTATTTATTTATTTTTTAATGCACAGATTAGAAAATCTGATGGTATAAATAGATGCATCGTTCAAACACTGTGTTACGCACCCTTGTAGCACTGTATTATACATTTTGCCAATCGGGCAAAATGATGGGAGAGACAGCATATTGTAAATATTACATGCTTTAAAATGGTTGTCTTTCTACTATACAAAAAAGCAACAGCTTTCTACTTCCTCCTTTTTTCAGTGTACTGTTCTTTGAAGTCAATAGCCGGCAGGGACAAATGCTACCGTAGTGAAGTGCGGTGTAAGGGGACGTCATGCCACCCTGGCAGAGATCACCTGAACACTTTACTGGCACAAGTCATTCCCTTTTGACTCTGACTGGGCTGGAACACGGAGCTCTAAGAACGCAGGTTCCAAAGCCAGACAGGTGGTGGCTTTAGACTCTCGGTCCTTGCTGACGGAGCTGGGCTGCTATTTTTCTGAGCGTCTGGAGTTCATGAGGCTTCTGTTTTATTTTTTTCACTCTACTATTCCTAAGACACAATCTCTGGCTGCTCGTCCCACTCATGACTGTGGGGGCTGGGCAGGTGAAATGACATCTGGTACTATGCCTGAAGGTGACAGTCTGGGGGAATAAATTTCCATAGCTGCAGAGTGAGGAAAATTGCTTTTCTATCTAGACTGATTTTACAACTTCCAGCTCACAAACAAGCAAAGCTTTTGATGTTCATTAGCATGGTCTATTGCTCTTCCATGGTGACAGCCTGCATCTGCGAGCAAACCTGAAGGGGAATATGGTACCCTAGTAAACGCTGAAATGGAAATAATGTACTAACGCATTTACTAATTCTTAGTCCATGTAGTGCCTGAGCTCAAAATTTTGTGCATCTGCCTCTGTTTTAGAAGGGCACTGATTTTGTCACTGCCATATCGATGGTGGCAACCCTGGGAATAAGACAGGACTCAGTATCACTGAATTACTCATTCCTCACCAAGGTAAGGATAACTGAAACTTTGTTCTTTTTTTTCTTTTTTTATATGCAGACATATCCGTTGTCTTTGGTATCAAGTACATGTCTACCACTGTATGAAAAACATTCTATGTTGTAATAGGACTGTCGATCAACAATACAAAGTTCCCAAACTCTTATCTTTTGTCCATGACACTCAACCTGCTTGAATTACAAGTCATAGCAGTAGGTTTTGCAAATGGTAGCGAGGTGTCAGAAGGAACAGCACTTTCTTATTTTTAAGGCTTAAACTTCCTGAGGGACTAGAGCAGACTCCACAAAGTTGGTGATAAAAATGTTACTACTGTATAGGCTTTTGATATTTAATAATGTACGTCCCATTAAAAAATGTCCAATTTCATGAAAAAAAAACAATCAGTACATCTAGGAAGAGCTGGGTTTAACCAGAGGGTAAGCAGACCCACAGATAATCATTTATCGTGTCCCTTATTTTTAGTATTAATGTAAAATAAAATACACTTTAAGAAGACTGTATAAATTCCGAATGTCTGGGAAACTATACAGACATTCAAAGCCTTGATGAAAATTGGTAGTACTGATCAGACGTTAAGGCATAGGAGTAGCTGGATTATGCCTACAATTGCATATAACTGTTTATATTTACTGTATCTCACCCCATCGGTTAATCCGTGGAGATTACTGTCCAACTAGTCTCCGTCTTCCATTCCTTTACCAAGGATTAAGACAAAACACACACGACAGACAGAGAGAGAGAGAAAAAGAGAGAGAGAGAGAGGGAGCTGTCCGTGAGCCGCTGCTGCCCCCTGCTGTCGATCTTCCATGCTTTTTGCTGGCTGAAGCCCTTGAGTCTTAAAGCTACATTGAGATATTGACACTGAGCTTCACATCTCCGTTGGCAGTAAATTCGTTTTCAGACGCTGAACCAGGCTGTCACAGCACCGCTTTCTTGTTTCACCAAATAATCTGAAACTGTGCAGCTTCATAAAATGCATGATCTATGTTTGTTACGTACATTCTGTTAGTATGGAGTTCAGTATCTGAAAGTATAATATTGTACAAATAATATGGATACACCTGCAAGAAATTGACGAAAGTTTTGCTCACTTGTCACTACAAGTGTTGCTGACTGCTGGTAATCTTGCCTGATATGATTATCTAACTGCTTGCCTTTATTGTTGACATTAGTAGACAGCCTTCATCAGATTGGAGAAAACGTGAGTTTCTACATATTAGATCAAGCTCGTGATTTTTTGACTTGATGGTCCGTTTTTCATAAAATTGTGGTTTTCTGGCAAATCATTGAAGATTGAGGTAGGATAAAAAGGAAAGGCATTTGAGTTTCCGACTTCATACCTGTGAGAAAATTTATGCTAATGCAAAACATGCTATTCTTTTAACTTTCTAAGTTTGTAAGTGCAGTATGTAGAAAAAAGTCACTGTCTGTCGTCCTTTGTCACCCCACCCCACCCACTGTCCACACTTCTTTCTCTAAGAGGTTGAGGGGTATGTTTATTGCAGGTGCTGGTGAAAAAGATACATAATGCAATGCCGTGCAGTATGTGAAGCAGAATGTTTCCCGTTCCCCTTTGAATCACTTCCTCACTAGCTGACTAATTTGTAAGATTGCTTTTGAGGAGCAGTACAAAACTTTACATCACATTTTCACTATTAAAAAAAACAACATAGATCACGAGGAGTGCCATCAGATTTGTTTTTCCAGTTTTGGCCCATCTATCTGGACCTCCCTGCCGTAGTTTTTTTTTTTCTTCGTACTCTCCACACCTTTGTTTCCTCCAACGAACAGCTCACACTTTATCTGAACTGAAGCTAAGTGCAGTTGCATTGGTTCAGTAATCTTAACTCCATACCTCTCAACCCTTAGAGCAATAATAAAAGAGAGACAAAGGCCCCTAAATATGGATAGATTCTAAATATTGCTTTTCTATACTTATTAAGTTGCTATAATAACAAGTTTTGTGTTAGCCTGCCTTTTCTGAATGATATAAAGTTTGAAACTGAAATGTATGCTATTATTTAATGACTTCAGTCCTCAGTGATTTGCTGGAAAACCACAACTTTTATGAAGAACAATCCAAAAATATGAGCCAAAAAGTCCAGACATTATGCAAAAATTGGACATTTAAGATGTATGCTTAATTCCACTCTCAATGCTGTACTTACTCCTAACAATTTTCATACCTATTTACTGTAAATGATTCTAAATAACTTTCTGGTAAATAGCAGTACTAAAACTGATTATAAGCATAGCATCCCTGCCCCTCCCCATTTCTATCAAGTGCTTCTACATATGCATCTTGTGTTGTGTAGCTATTTGTGATTTTGTTCTACACTCATTGTATTTATTATTTTTTTCTATTTCATCACTTGTATTTGGGTCATGATTGAAAATAGGCTAGTGTGGTTCAGCTCATTTATCTGCCAAACAAATAAAATGAAACTGTAAGTGCCTGCAGATCCCCCTGTCTGAGGTATTTAACTTCTAAATCACCAGCCTAACCCATGCCAGCCCCAGAGTTCTTATCTAAACCAACATGGCTGTTATCACACATTGCAGGATTTTAAAGTGCAGGAGACTGTTTTCTCTTGCCTCATAGCTAAAAAAGCAAGGTATTTAACTTCTAAATCGCCAGACTAACCCACGCCAGCCCCAGAGTTCTTATCTAAACCAACTTGGCTGTTACCAGACATTGCAGGATTTTAAAGTGCAGGAGATTGTTTTCTCTTGCCTCACAGCTAAAAAAGCAAGGTGTATATCTTTAACCTAACCTACATTAAGAACATACTAGCTGTATTGAGTGTTCTTAGCCACTCGGGGTTCCCGTGGCACAAACGGATTATAGTAGCTCCCTCCCTAAAAGAACCCAAATATTCTGCTATATTCTGCTATATAGAATTGAGCGATATAGTAAAGTGGTGAGTTATATACTAAAGTGAAGAGCTATATATTAAGGTGAATAGCTATTTATTAAAGTGGAGCATTAGTATTATTTCACTTACTGCTTTCTCCCACTGAAACGGAGGCTTGAATGATTGTTTTTTTATCAAAACCTCACAGTCTAGCTGGCAGACACATCACAATCACCCCCCTATCAGCCACCCATGACTAATAGCAACAGAAGCACAAAAGTGAGGTATTAAATCATAATAATACCTCTGGCTGGCACCATTTTTTCAAACCATAAGTGCCCACGGATCCCCCTGTCTGAGGTAAACACACTACTCCTAGCTGTACAAACTATTTTACCTGTTAAAAATGCTAGTATGAGGAATAGGCTATGCACTTTGTTAATATCTACTGTCTTTAAACCTGATTACTCTGCTAGTGTGTCCAATTGAAATAAGCAATGTATTACAGTCGTATGTGTTTAATACTTGCAACTGCTTAATGAATGTACTTACAAGAGCCTGTATGAGTACGGAGACCTCTATTTGTGTAGAAGTGGTGCAACAGTAGAGTGAATGCTGCTAAGTGGTATAATTACAAATAGTAAAATAGCGAGTAGAGTGCTTAGATGTAGCAGTTACCTGCCTATCTGGGGTTAAAACCATAACTGCGTGTTGTTCCTGACCTGAGAGGGCATGCTTGTGATTACAAAATGCCATAGGGATCTCTTAACACGTGCATTTTAGGTGAGGTCACATACATAGGTATATTACAACTAAATGAGTGCATGTAACCTTTATCTGGTCTCCTGTGAGAGATAGCCATTTATCGGTCAGCAGCACTATGCATTTGCTGTCCTGAAGGTGCATCATTATAGGGCTTAACTGCCTAAATAATACAGACCATTAACTAATAGCACGCCGCTATGACCTAGTTTTAGCAGCGTGCATCCTGTGAAGGCAAACTTACTGTGCTGTAGCCATATTAAGGTCTAGGAAAACCAGTTACTGTGCTTATTCATGTGAAGATTGTACTGAAGGAGAGCCTGGAGAGATACTAAATGTTTCTAATTACTGGGCTGTGTGATTAAACTGCAGTATATATTGTACCTTCCTGACTGAAGTAGCTTGGAGAGGGAGTGCATGAAAGAGCTAAATGTTTTAAGTACAACTATAATGACTGAATAAGATGACAAACTGTTCTCTATGCTAAGAAACTGTTGTTGTGCAGTTAACTCTGTAAGCTTTATCCTCTCATATATCCTAACTCAGTCCCCTATCTCTTTCATTATTCAGGTATTTAACTTCTAAATCACAAGCCTAACCTACTCCAGCCCCAGAATTCTTATCTAAACCAACGCGGTTGTTACCACACATTGCAAGATTTTAAAGTGCAGGAGAAAAGTTTTCTCTTGCCTCACAGCTAAAAAAGCAAGGTGTATATCTTTAACCTAACCTGCATTAAGAACATACTAGCTGTATTGAGTGTTCTTAGCCACTCGGGGTCCCTGCGGCATAAATGGATTATAATAGCTCCCTCCCTAAAAGAACCCAAATATTCTGCTATATTCTGCTATAGAGAACTGTGCGATATAGTAAAGTGGTGAGCTATATACTAAAGTGAAGAGCTATATATTAAGGTGGAGAGCTATTTATTGAAGTGGAGAATTAGTATTATTTCACTTACTGCTTTCTCCCACTGAAACGGAGGTTTGAATGATTGTTTTCTTTTATCAAAACCTTGTGGTCTAGCTGGACCCACTCTGCTCCCCTACTCTGCCCCCCCATTTCCCACCCACCCCCACTATCTCTACATTTATTCTAACCCCTAATCACCCGAGCACTTGCCCAACCCACTCTCCCACCTCACTCCCACCCTCCAATCCAGTTACTTCTTACACTGATCCCACTCCAAACAACACATACCAAACCAGCATACCTCCACCCTTACACACAACCAACCAGGAATCCTAATTGTAGTATTCACAGTAAAGACTATCATGTTACTTACACTTACATCCCTATCACTAGCTCAAATATCACTAACCTTCCTCACTTCTTTACAAACAGACCAACCACTGCACAATTACTCTTATCACACTACCCACACTAGCCCCCCTCTCAAACCCACTCATACTTCTACATCTACCCTACAGTTATAAATCTCACAACTACATCTTACTCACATAAGATCAGAACACCAACTCATTATACTAGTAAAAACACACATAGACCAAGCTCACAAACAATTAATATTAAAAAGCACCTACTGACACTCCTACAAAAACTGCTAACCTCTGGTGATATACACTCAAATCCAGGTCCTCTCACAGCCAGACAGACATCTGACTTGCTGATCCTAAATCTCAACATAAGAAGTATCACCAACAAACTGACAGTCCTGCATGCATTCATAGCCCACTACAACCCTGATATACTCACCATCACAGAGACCTGGCTAAAACCCAATATCCAAGATGAAGACTTCCTCCCCCCAGGGTATAATACACCTAGATCTGATAGAACAGGCAGGAAAGGAGGAGGAGTAGCCATTCTCTTCAAAACACACTTAACCTCCAGCTCCTACACACCACACCACACCACCCACATTTCAAAATGCTAAAGTCCTGTTCTGTGTCCTCTCCATAAGAAACACCAAGGAAATCAATATAATATGCTGCTACATACCCCCAGGCAATAACTCACTCATAATAGAAGAAATCCTACACTAGACAAAGGACAACCTACCACAGCAAACAATCCTTCTAGGTGACCTAAACACCGACTGGATAGCCTGCAACTCCAGCAGCCCCTCTACACATATCAACTTATATTGGTTCTCTCAACTAATTGAAGAACCCACTAGAATAGACAAGAAAACAAAAAAAGAATCTATACTGGACTGGACACTGACCAACTATCCCAAGCAAAACTATACAGTAGGCTGTCTCCCAGATGATCTAAGTGATCATCTCCCCACTTTCCTGCAACATAAACACGCCAGTCACCCCAAACCAGCTGTCTACAAACTAGTACGAGATGACCGTAACCTTACCCCACAATACCTAAATACTGTCCTAAGCCACTGCAACTGGGAACCACTATGAACCCTAGGGTTAGACCAGGCAGTACACTACTTCAATACCACCTTCTCCAACATTCTTAGTCTTGCTCCCAGCAGAAAGGTCAGAGTTAAGGCCACTTACACACCCTGGCTAAGTAGGGACACTAGAGCCTTGCTAAAAGCCAGAGATAAAGACTGGAAAATCTGGAGAACTGATAATACCCCTAGCGCCAGGCAATACTATCAACAGCTTAGAAACAAAGCCAAGGCTGAAACCAAAATAAACAAACAAAACTACTTTCTTAGTGCCCAAAGCAAATATTCAAAGAACCCACAAAAATTCTGGCATGCCATTAACTCCCTACTAAAGCCAGGCAAAACCACTACTCCAGCTCCTAACTCTACAGACAATATCCTATACATAGCCTCTCAATTTAATAACTATTTTACTAAGTCCATCTTAGCCCTGTCCAGTCAAATAACCAAAAATAGCCTACCTCAATCGCAACCCAACCGATCCCATAGCACCCCCTCTTTCAGCCTATCACCTGTCCCCACCTCACCTATCAAAAAAACTCCTCCTAAAACTCAAACCAACCACAGTGGCAGCTGATAACATACTTGCTGCACATCTAAAAATGGCTAGTGACTCCCCATCATATCCTGTCTCTATCCTAATCAACCGCTCCATACAAGAATCCTACATATCCAAACTCTAGAAAGTATCTCACATCATTCCTCTCCATAAATGAGGTAACTCCTACGACTTCTCCAACTACCGACCTATTGTCATCCTATGCCCCCTATCTAAAATTCTTGAGAAATGTTTCCACTTGCAGGTGGTGACATTTCTTAACACACAAAATCTCCTATCTACCACACAACATGGTTTCCGTCCACATCACAGCACTACCACCACCCTTCTCTCCTTCTCTAATCATATCACCTTTTACAGGAATGATAACAAATATGCATCCTCCATTTTCCTGGACCTCTCAGAGGCATTTAACATGGTCTCCCACTCCATCCTTCTAGACTCACTAACATCACTATCCTTCACCTCTTCTACTATAGCCTGGTTCAGAAGCTACCTGTCTGACAGGCAAGAATCTGTCCATTGGAAAGGAACTCTGTCTCCACAAATTCCATTCTCCATAGGAGTCCCACAGGGCTCTACACTGGGCCCACTACTGTTTTCTATATTCACAAACAACCTCCATAGCTCAACGCAGCATGCCACACTCATTCAATATGTAAATGATTCAACCCTGATCTGCTCCGCCTCATCCCCCACCACCCTACAAACACTCACTCAGGATACCTTCAATTCTGTAGAAAAATAGATCTCAGGTATCTAACTGATTCTAAATCCCAAGAAGACAAAATTGCTACTATTTTTCCTGAATAGATAAAAAAAAACACTCTCCTTTACCATCACATCTAAGAATGGCACCACCATCTCCCCTTCTAACCACACCAAACTTCTGGGCATTGAAATTGACAGTAATCTTCACTTTGATGTCCACATCTCACATACCATAAAACTAGTACACAAAAAGCTGGGATCTCTGTACAGGCACAAATCGTTTCTCTCCAAAAAGCTAGAGTCACTCTAGCACAAAGCCACGTCCTCTCTACTCTGTTGTACGCAGCACCAATCTTCACCCAAATCAGAAAGTGTGACCTAGACAAGCTAGAATCGTGCTACAATAAAATAGCCAAGTTTGCCACAAACTCAACCCATAGAACCCAATCACTGTACTGCACTAAAAGAACTAAACTGGCTTGAGCTACCACAGCTACTTAACTATCACCAGCTGGTTACAGCCTACGATATTCTCAAATACCCTAAAAAAAACCCTTAATATCCAGGCTTCTTACTCTCTACACTGCAAACTGGTACCTTAGATCTTGTCAAAAATCTCTCCTCTGCATCACCAAGGCTAATAATAATGCAGGGAAAGCACTCTACTCCCACACTGTTGCCAGAAATTGGAATTCCCTTCCCCATTCCTTGTCTACTGCCCCTTCCACCTCTATATTCAAAAACTCCCTCAAATCACATCTCCTTAGCACCTGGTTATGTCCTTGTATCATAGAAACATACCCATACTGCTATTAACTCCCCATGTGCTCACTGGTCACCTGCATGCTTTGTTTATTTGAAAAGTCAAGCTTTTTCCTGTTGAATTGCTTGATATATCTCTTCTCATACCGAGGGACAACAATGTATGACTGCTGTTGACATTCTGCTCATTGTTCATATCATTGTTTATTTGGAGTATTTCAACAATTTCTTGGTTTATTACTATGTACACCATATATGCTGGAATCAGTTTACTACATTTTATTTGTGTATTATATTTGCTGTATTATTTCTGCATAACTAAATACCGGAGCTTTTCTCCCTGGGCCTCCCCTGAAAATGGACCTGGTCCAGTCGGAATTTTCCGGGAGCTTCTAACTTTCTTACTACATAGTTATGCAGAACAAATGCTACATACTATCTCCTATTAAGTTTAGTCTGTGTCTCACCTATCCTTACAAACAAACATTAACTTAACATCAATCCAAAAACTAGATATTGCTGCAACAAAATTGCCAAATTTGCTACTTTGTCCAACTCAACTCATCAGTGTGTAGCATTCAAAAAACTAAAAAAAAATCAAAATGCTACACGGATACTCTGCTTTCCTGACAAATGCCCTTCCCTCACTCCTACAATAATACACTCCCACAAGGCACCTTTGCTTATCTGACATAAATCTACCTTAGGTCAAAACATCATATATTTTTGGTGACTCCCTATAATCCACCCACATATCAAAATTGTGGAACTCCTTCACTGCAGGCGTATAGCCCCCATCTGTTTCATAATCAGTCTAAAGGGCTACCTGTTTAATTCTTGGCACTGCTCTTGCTCCAACTTACCTGGCTAAACTCACCATTACGTGTTTTTCTTTTCTTCTGCAACTCTTCATATCTATGTCCATTTTTTGTTCCACTCTTTTACTGCAATCAAGTCACCTGTCCTTTAGTATCCTAGAATTCTCCAGTTTTATTCTCTCTTCCAACCTTGAACTGTCACATTTGCAAATAAACTAAACCCTCTCTGCAAACTGCTCCAACAATCTTCACTTTAATAATGCATTCTTCTTCTCCTGTCTCTTCCTAATTGTAATCTTTTTCACTTGCATT
>NC_056728.1:1436379234-1436396734 GCF_019279795.1 Protopterus annectens | reverse complement strand
GTTCCATGATAATGCGTTCCATGGCCTTGCAGATCAGGCCCATCAGACTGATGGGACGGTAGTTCTCAGGATCCAAAGTGGATCCCCCCTTGTGGAGTGGGATAACTGTAGCTCTGCGCCACTCAGTGAGCACGAAACTTGAGGTGAGGCTATGATTAAACATGACACTTAGGTGAGGTGCCATTTCATTTTGTATTTCATGTAGTACACAGCCTGGGATGTCATCTGGTCCCACGGATGCTATATTCTTAGCTTTGGAGAGTGCGGTTTCTACCTGTGTGGCTGTGATTACTGGAATTTGGCAATCTTTTGGTATTGAGATGGGCCCTTTAGGGGATGAGAGTGGGTGAAGTTGGCACTAAATCAATCTGCCAGTATATTGGCAATATCCTTGGGATCAGTATATTTAATGCTATTCTGTTGTAGCTCAGAGCAGATCTGAGCATTGCCATTTAGATTCTTGACATAACTATAGAATGCCTTGTGGTTGTCTTTGGAATCTTTGGCAATTTTATTTTTGTAACTAGCTTTGGAGGATTTTATGAGGGATCTCAGCTTCTTACTGAGACTGGTAAGGGAGTTTTTTGCATCCTGGGATTTTCCTCTTTTATGCAACAGTTTCTTTCTTCTGTTGTATAGTTTGTTTATGGCAGGGGACCACCAGATTGGCTGCCTTTTTTGGAGGAGAGCTTCTTGGTTATATTTGGGATGGCATGATTCATGCACAAGTGGTTGTGTCCGTACAGTGCCTTAGTGTAGGATTCAGCAGTCGAACTTTCAGCTCCTGTCTGCATGGGTGTCATGAAGTTTGTCACTTCTGACTTGAGTAGCATGAAGTTGGCTTTGGAAAAGTTTTTTACGGAGGTTTTCTTACTGGGGGGTGGGGGTGGGATGTAGATGTCAAGGGTGATTTGCTTATGGTCAGACCTGACCAATAAGTGGATGACCACTGGTGTGGAGTATCTGTCTCCCATGTTGGTAATGACCAGGTACTTGCAACACAGGAACAGAAAAACACAGTTGCTTCACCACAAAATGAAAACCACAAAAGCCACTGGAACAAGTTTATTTCTCTAGCGCATCTGCCACAAGCAGCCTTCAAGGAGTAACATACCAGATTTAAAAAACAGTATATATAACCCCAGCTCCAGTTTGATAAACAATTAAACAATTAAACAATCATAAAATAAATACAATTTTTTAAAGTAACAAACATCAGTTCATATAATACATTTCCAACAACATTCTGTATTCAAGCCCTTAGGCATTAATGTACCATCTTTTAAAATAAAAACAGTTTCTTTCCTTAAAAGCATAAGCTTATATCTTTCTTTCTCACAATTTTCCATTTTAATTTGTTCCAAAATAGTAGCTTTTAAACCCACAGAATTTCCACCGTGACATTCATTAAAATGCTGAGCCAAAGGGCTCTCCATCTTGTTTATTCTAATGTCCTATTATCCTAATGTTCTAATGTCTAGGATAGTGGAGACCCTGTTGGGACAATGGATTAGTTGATCCAGGTCGTTGGAATTTATGAATTCCAAGAACCGTTGGGAAAAGGTTTTGGTACCCGAGTAGTTTTCCCAGTTAATGGCAGGGTAGCTGAAATCACCCAGTATTTGGGTGTTTGGTTGTATCTTAATATTTTCTGGTATGTTTAGAAAGGTGTAGTGAGAATCTTGAGATATGGTGGGGGATCTGTAGCAAGCTACAATTTGGATTGCAGTCTTACCTAGTGTTAAGTTGCACCTAGAGAATTTCAGATGCATTGTGTTGAGCAACTAGCCTGAAGGTGTGAATATCTTTGGTGAATATGGACACTCCTCCACCTTTGTGTTTTGGTCTTGGTTTGGTGGCTGAAAAGTGTGGTAAGAGTTGTAGCCTGTGCCTCAAGAAAGTGCATTTTGAGGATTATATGTGACCAATAAAGCGTTAGATTTTTTTTAATGGAGGGTGGTTTAGTAGATTTATTTATTTTATTGCATTGTTCAACATGATTTCTGAGATTGCTAAAGTTATGAAATTAATTTTGTTTTGCCTTTATATCACTCTTTTCTGACTTTGCCTATTTAATTAGCCCTGCTGCAGGGTTTCATTTAACTCTTCTTATCTAATAGTTAGGCTGTTAAGAATATTTATAAAAGTTTCATTAAAATGTGAGGCGGCATCATCAAGTAGCAGTGATTTTGATGTATTCCAGTTACATCGGGTCAGATGTTTGCTAAAGATGTCTTTGTTAAGTTTTGTTGTATTTTGTATTTGGTTATAAATTATGTTTTTGGATTGGGTACTGTAGTTTCCTGCTGCATAGGTGGGAAGGTTGGGAAGGATCAAAACTATTTGGCTAACTCGATAGTCGACAGGTATGTGTGATCAAAAATCCCCACGTGGGCAATATTTCCTTTCGCTGGAATTTGTATGATCTTGGAGTTAGTATATATAATTAGGCTGGTGCAGGGGGTACTGCCCCATTGAAAAACACGTGCATTTGGTATGCAGGAGGGTGTTGCCTCATTGAAAAACACCTTCACTTGGTACTGCCTCATTGAAAAACACCTTCATTTGGTATACTGGGGGTGCTGCCTCATTGAAAAACACCTGACTTTGGTTTACTCCTCCCTGGGATAATCTCTGCAGCATGTGCAGAATGTGTCAGTCTTAGCTGTTTTGACTTAATAAAGTAGATATTTTAGTTGTTTGACCCGCTGACCTAGATTTGCAAATGTGTGTATGTGTGTGTGTATGTATATGTATATATATATATATATATATATATATATATATATATATATATGTGTGTGTATGTGTGTGTATATAAAACACAATAACTTTGGAAAGGGGTTTCTAAGCAGGACTGTGGTACTTTATTTTTTTATTTTTTTTTTATTTATTTAACATTTGTTAACCGGGAAAGTCCGACTTGGAACAAAGCCAATTTTCAGTGGAGGCCCGGGGAGAAAGGCTCCAGATGCATGTCTTTGTAATGTGGGAGGAAACCGGAGCACTCGGAGGAAACCCACACAAACGCAGGGAGGACATGCAGACTCCACACAGAAGACACCCCAGCCGAGAATCAAACCACAGAACCTCTTGATGTGAGGCGACAACGCTACCACTGCACCACTGCGCCGTCCTTTTATACATATGAGTATCCATTTTTGGGACTGCTAGAGGAAAAAAGTGACAAGTTCTGAAATATTTTATAACAATGACAAGTAATAGTTTCAAAAGTTTCTTCTATGAATCGAGTTACAGCTCAGTGAAGACATAACCTGTTAAAATCAACTCATCAGAAACTCCAGCAATGTAAAAACTAAAACCGAGTACAATTTCCCTCCATCACCATTCATCAGTGGAAAGCCCTCCATACCCTCAAGTTTACAGATACATATATATATATATATATATATATATATACACACATACAGACACACACACACACACACACACACACACACACATACACACAAATATACAAAATACATTGTCATACAAACATAAGGAAAGGGGAAGACATTTTTGTGGTCTAAGTTTGTCTGTATATCTTATAGTCACTTTAAAAAGTTGAATACCAAAACAAAAGGCTGTTTTTCAGAAGTGAAAGGCCTATTGGCATAAGGTGCTATTATAAGCAAATGTCAATTTATATCACTACAGTGTGGCTGTAGGTTACACAATGGTGGGTACCAACTGTACCACAGGGGATGACAAAATAAGTTTTTTTTTTTTGGTAGGGGCACCACACAAAAATTATTATAATTTTTTCTTTTTGTGCACTGCCTATGCAAACACCACAGATGTTGTTACTGAACTGTGTAAGCTGAGCAACACAACAGCATAAGAGGAAAAGTGAATATTTTATTCAGATTTAACAACTGCTGGTATGCGATTCTGGTCCTGTAATCTATGACAAATAGGACCAGTCTGTATGCAGCTATTTCCATAGTTGCAAGTCAAAGACATTGTCATGGTGGTATATGCATCACCATATCATGTACAGAGTACTGCAGCTACACAAGGAAGTAACAGCACATATAGGGGCTTACCCATTGTGTATCACTGTCTGTCAATTACTATAGACTTTGAGGCAATTTTTTAATATTTATAAGCCCTAAATCATTGAGTATAATGTTTATGTATTCCCCTCAAATCATTATGGGGAAAATTCTGTTGAATAAGGTTTGTAAAAAGTTAATTATGGCACCATATTAGTGACGTTGGAAGTTTTTTTTTTGTTTGTTTGTTTTTTTGCCAAAGATGGTGGCTAGAATCCATTTTCAGGTAAGGAAAACTCGCTTATGGTAGACAAGGAAACTTAGCATTACTTCTTATTAAAACAAATAGGGAACACATGGAGTTGAGGCCACTTACTTTAAACTTTCCATCAAAATGGCTTAATGGGCACTTTGGCTAAAAAAGCTTCTACTGAAATAAAGTTAATTTAGTGTCACAGCTTTATCATGAGAGTAAGCAATACTTATGTGTATAAGGTATTTCTCTCTCTTTCTGTAGGAACAATAGTAGGCAAGAAATCATGAGGGCCATAAGGTATCTAACCATATACACATTTAAGAAGACACATTTATATATCTCATCACCCTCATAAATAATATGGGATTCCACTAATGTAACTATTTTAAAATATACTATATTATTATTTTGAGGCTTGCTGTATAAATCAAAAAAATCTGGATATAGCAATTGTCACCTTAAATTAAAGCTATAAGTGACTTTAACAACAGCATCATAAGATTTAATATTTTAGAATGGTCATATTGCTTTAAGATGATACGCAATAAATCACCATCTCCAACAGCTTTCACAGTGAAGCATGGTGAAGCACAGACAGATCTGCACATCATTTCCTTGCAGAGCAGTGCAGCAGTACTGAGGGAGGATGACATTAGATGCACTAAAGTGGATCTGTAAGGGAAATGGACAATCATACACCTCTTACTTTGCCCTCATTGAGAGTTAGGAACAAGAATGTGCAGGGCACATTGGAAGCGTTACCAGATGCTAATTAGCTTTCACAAGTCACAACACAGACGGTCATGTCAATTGGATTTGAGTCAGTTTTATGAATGCAGTATCACTGATATGAACAGAGCTGTCCCTGTCAGTGTATTGTAACTTCATTGCTGATCAGTCTCTATTTCCTATGAAGTTTGTGTTAAAAATTAAAGGGCAAGAGGGACATGATTCCGACTAAGAGAAAAATATACAATGTGGCATTTAAGTGAAGCGACCTGTAAAAAAACAGCAACTGATGCAGATTCAAAATTATCAGTGCCAGCAGGCATAGTTAACAAGTTGGGTTCTGATAGCTCAATGTGCTGAGACAACCGGACAAAACCGCTCCCTGACAACCGCAAGACTGGTGCTGATGCAATGATAAAATGGACCAGTCTTAAAGCAAACCTAACTTTGGTTGGGGTTAGGGGATCCATGGATTAAATGCATACAATGAGATGTGTGTGTGTGTGTGTGTGTGTGTGTGTGTGTGTGTGTGTGTGTGTGTGTGTGTGTGTGTGTGTGTGTGTGTAGTGTACACGTCCATGTACAGTTGTGTGCATGCAGTATGCAAGCACATGTATGTGTGTGTGTGTGTGTGTGTGTGTGTGTGTGTGTGTGTGTGTGTGTGAACAAGCACACATATGTGTGTGTATGTGTGCAGTCTGTGTGTGTGAGCTCATGTTTGCAGCTTTCTATGGTGGATGGACATATGGCAGTTAAGATTTAAAAAAAAAATCAAAATTATGCACTTTGTCAGGGTTGGTAGGATCCAGCAAATAAGTAAATATTTGTAGATATATGTGTGTGTGTGTGTGTGTGTGGGGGGGGTGTACATGTGTGTATGTGCAAGCATGCATACAAGATTGGATATGTACAGGGACTGGTGCAAACCAACAGAATCCTCTGCTAAGGAAATAGAAGTGTATTCAGTTTTAATAAAACGTTTGACGCAGTCTACAAGGTATTACTTAGACCACACCTGCAGTACTATGTCAAATTCTAGTAGATACAGAAAGAGGAATATTGCTGAAATAAAATGTGCAGTGTAGAGTTTCTAAAATTCTGACTAGAACGAAAGGGACAAAGCATAATAAAAGTTGAGCATTTATAAATTGACGGTGTAAGCGGGAATATAATATGTACGCAATGCATTGTCTAGATGCAACTGGTAGGGTCACTAGTTCAAAGAGAAAGCAGAGGAACCTTTAAGCACATTACCAGACTAGCAGTTTTATAGTACAGTATAGAATAGTGTAGTATAGTATGGTGTAGTATAGTATAGTATAGTACAGTAGTGTAGTATAGTATAGTATAATACAGTACAGTACAGTATAGCATAGCACAGAGTAGTATTAATGTATAAGTTCATAGATTCATATGTTTTTACTAAACTTACACCCAAAAAGGGCCATCAGGAAGCTCAGCCACATCACTTAGTACTGCTGAGAAACTAGCAGTGCCTCCATTAAGCAGACTTTCTCCACATATCCATGGTGAAAATTTGGGATCACACATCCAGTCATCCAAAGTGGGTTTAAATGTTGCTATGGAAGTTCTTTGCTTGATAAGTAATAACGGTCTTTTCCACAAATGGAGGAGTAAATTACTAGGTGTCTGTCTTGCCATCTGATGTTGTTGATATGATAGTGTTGGTTTAGGTCCCTACTGTGGGTGTTTGCTTTACCACTTGTTCTGTTTAGGCGAAGGAGTTCAAAGAGTTCTGGGTCATTCGTAACCTAGAAGTCTAGGCAGAGATCACTGCTCAGGAGTCTGTGTAACACTGAGTAGAGGGACTGAGTTTTTAGTTTTCCAGCTTAAGTAAGGGCACTGAAGTCTAAGATCCTTTTGGCTAGGAAATGTTGACCTATCTCAAACTGGATTAGGTGCTTTGAGAGGTACACACTGAAGGGTGCATTATATTCAGTGATGGGCCAAAGAAAGGATAAAGTGTGACTATAACTCCTTTGGACCTTGAGGAGATGCCATGAATGATTAATTGTGCAAAGCAGAAGGATTTTTGAACTACCTCAGTGACATGTTCGTCAGAGGAAGTCTGTTATCAACATGTATACCCAAATCCTTAATAACAGTGTCAAAATTAAATAGAGTGTTATCTGTGTTGTATGCAGCAGTGATACTTGCTTTACCAAAGGAAGTTTTGCTGCATTTCTTAGTGTTAAGGGTCAGCTTATGATTAATATACCAAGCATTTTCCTTTATGGAGAATTTACATATCAGAATGAGATTTGATGATCACCACCAGTTTGTAATCATCAGCAACTTTGGTTAGCCAAAGTCCCCATTTATTGGCTTTTACATCACATATATATTTAGCAAAAGGGAGTTGACTCAGGGTAGAGTCTTGTAGGGCATCATTAGTGACATTTTTTTGACTAGAACAAATTGCCCTGACATTATGGGTTCCGCCAGATGGCTAACTACCAATCCAGAAATCTATGTATTGGTTAATGTTGAGATGGAAGAGTTTGTCAATAATCCCAACATGGGGGATAGTGTCAAAGGTCTTAGCAAGTTCTAGATTAAACAGTGCAGAATGTATGCTCCTTATCCATGGCCTTAATAACATTTTCAAAGAACTCAACCAAGATCAGTAGGTACAATATAGCTTTTGTAAAGCTGAACTGATGTATTTCAAGGAATATAAGGCGACCTTTATCATTGTTCATTGGTTCAGCTATAATATGTTCCAAACCATTGCAAATAATACCAGCGAGCCTAAAAGGTCTGTAATTTACAGGGTCAGTAGAGGGACCATTTTATGCAAAACTGCTACAACTGCCATTTTCTGCTGCTCGGGATATATCCATTGGAGAGACTCAGGTTGAAGAGCTAACAGAGGGGTTTTACTAAGTGGAACTTTACGCTTCTCAGCAGGCATCCATAGATATTGTCAGGACCCATGGAAGTAGTGTTTTTAATTTTGGAAAGTGCCAAAAAGACTTGGTCCAAATTGATTCAGGAGGGAAAATGAAGGGGGGGGGGTAGATGGAGTGAAGTTGGAGGAGAATTTGTCCAAAAGAATATTAGCAATGTCTTTGGGGTCTGAGAAGGTGGTACCATTTGAGTTAAGTTCAGTGCAGAATTTTAGGTTACTTCTAACCTTCCTAATATAGCTGAAGCAGGTCTTGTAGTTGAACTAATTGCAATCCTAAGTTATTTCCTAATTGTAAGTTTCAGAGATGTATTATCTGTTTTAAAACCCTTTCATAATGATAAAGTGAACATCTTTCTATAATGGCCAGGAGCTTTTTCTTTTTATTATAGAATTTGCAGATCTAGTAGTTTTGCTGTACAAGTTTAGCTCTAAACTTGCCATTTTGCTAACTTTGGACTAGTATGGATACCACAATGCATCTGAACAAGATGGAGAAAAACTCAGAGAAGTAAGCAGCAGCCCCAGTTACAAGGTTTGCTGGAGAGCTGTATCATTTGTGATTGTCAATAAAATCAGTAAATAGTAAATAACTGGCCTAAGAATAATCCCTCTATGTGACATTTTCCTAATGCTTTTCATAATGGAATGCAAAATTCTGAATCCCTTTTCACTTTCCATACTGTACCTTTAGACGAGTGAAGCAACATTATTACCTACCCTGTGGACTATCATTTGGGTGGATGTCTCTAACTCATTTAATTTCAGTAACATGGTGCTTTAGGTATTATTTGAAACAGTCAATTCACTTATCTATTTTACAAAGAAGTGCCTAGATTTATATGTGCATTTCAGTATTTGCTTTTCTTTTTCCATATTTTGAAAGTTAGCAGTGGATTATTTATTTAGTTAGTTATTTGATAACTTGGTTGATGTGCTAATCCAAGCACCCCTTTCAGCTGCTACATGACACAGAAAAGCTTTAGTTGAGTATACATGCCTGTACATGGGTAAACATATATCACAACAGCTCGATGTTCATTGTGTTTCACTGTTGCAGTCCTAATAGATGGGTTATCCGGCTCCTGGTTGCCCTCAGTTGGCCAGAATACCAAAGGTAAGTAAAAATGACGTCGGTTGTCATTGGTTGCAAAGGACGCCAGGGCATCCAATACAAAAGGAGGCAGCCGATGTCACTTCCTCAGTCTTCCTTGCCATGGAGCCCGAAGCAGAAGCTTTTCATGTACAAGTGCCAGTTGGCAGTTTACCTTTGTTGAATTCCAACTACAAAGTGTTGAAGTCTACTACAGCTAAGTACCCCATTGGGGATCCTCTTTTCTTGCCTTAACAAATGCCAAAAGTTAATAATTTCCTTACCTGTGGAAAGCAGATTCCTCATAGAGATTTTCATTCCTATTGCATTATCTGTTTAGGCCTTGATCACAACGTTCCCAGTTGTAATATTTGTGCTTCCTTTAATCCGCGTACTACCCGTCATCGGGCTAAGATTTTGGCTAAGCATTTCAGAGTTTGGCCTAAGTTTGTGGGTATGGAGTCTGCCAGTCTTTAGGCTTTAGATATTCTAAAAAAGTGTAAGGACCCTGACAGGCCTCAGAAAACTAAGTCCTCGGAGGAGGCTAAGTTGGTCGTCAGTCAGGCGGGAGCCAGTGAGACGCTTTTGCAGTCCCTGCAGTCCACAGATGTACAACCGCAGGTCTTAATTGAGTCCGAGTCCCTTAGGCCTTCGGCCTCCAGTTTGTCTTCTGACTTGTTGCTGGTCGCCTCTTCTGCTAGAGTCGTTACCGCTAAGCTGACTCTGGGGACCGAAGCTTCCGTTTTGCGATCTGACAGCAAACTTCTTCCTTCTACTCCTGCTGCTTCTTCGGCAGTTGCCAGGCCTCTCGGGTCCTTCAGGCTTGCAGGTAAGTCTTCCATCTGTAAGCCTGTGAAAAGGCAGGCTCCAGTTCCTTCTAGTTCTCCTCAGTCCCAGATGGTTAAAATGGCTAATGATTTGTTAACTCTTATCAGGGGTTCTCAGCCTCACCCTCCTAAAAGGAGTAGGGAGGTTTCTCCTGAGGTTTTGTCCTGTTCAGGATCTGTTTCTTCCAGCATTTCTGCTGATGAAGAGGAATTTACTCAGGCTTTTTCTCCCTTTGAGGATTCAGATGCAGAGGAGTCCATTCCTTCGGCTTCTCCTCCAGAGGATTTCTCTTTTGGTGACACTTTACATATCCTCAGGGAACATTTTAAATGGGAAAGCCAAGATTATCCACAATCTAAGAAATGGATTAGGGAGTTTCTTGATTTACCTCATCATAAGCCTCTTGCTATTCCCCCTGTGTTGGAAGTTGTTGATGAAGTTTTTCTGGAAATTCCTTGTCTCCAAATCCGGTTCCCCCTGCTCCCAGGAGTCCCTGATTCTCATTTATTTCTTTTCAGGAACCCGTTGGCAGATCCAGAGGTTATTTCTCAGGGCCCTAAAGGGATTAAGGCCACTGTTACCAGGAATCCTGTTCCATCGGACAGAGAATCTAGGAACTTAGATAGGTGGGGCAAGAAAGTTTATACCTCTGCCACCCTAGCTATTAGGGCTACCAATTGTCTTTTTCATATGCTGAAGTACCAACAGCACACCTTGGAGACTATTAAGTCTAAGATTGCAAATGTACCTCTTTTGGCAGAGAGTAAAGACATGCAGGATTTGTTGAATTCAGCCACTCTGGTCAACAAGCATTCTTTGCATTGTGGTTTTGACATCCTTGAGGCCTCCAGTAGTGCTACGACTACTTGATCTGTTATTAGAAGGCACACTTGGATCAGAGAACAGCCTCTTCCAGAACCTGTCAAGACTAAGCTTTTGGATGTACCTTTGCATAAAGACAATCTTTTTGGCAGCAAAGCTGAGGAGGTACTTAAGAAGATGGAGGATAAGGCCAAGTCCATGCAAACTGTTAAAGATTTTTTGCAAGTTCAACCCCCTCACTTTAGCAGGAATTACCCTTCCAAGAGTTGGACTTTTCCTGATACCAGCAGACAGAACCATTACAGGACTAGAGGTTACAAATCTTCTAGGGGACAGACAGCTACCCCTCAAAGATCTAGGCGGTGGCAGGCTTCCACTTCTAAGGCAGGAAGCTCCAAGCCTGCATCTCAATCAACGCACTCTCAATGACCTCTTACAACTTCTGCCTGTTCTTGCTTGCCTGGAGAGTCCTTTAGGGGAAGGTTGGGCCTTTTTTCAGATGTCTGTGCCTCTATCACAAATGACAAATGGGTGCTCAGAACAGTGTCCCTGGGGCACATGTTTTCTTTCCGCACCTTTCCAGCTCCCAAGGGATTCCCAGACGTTCCTCCAAACCAAAAGGCAAACATAGAAAAACAAATTTTATCATTCTTTCATCTGGAAGCAATAGAATCAGTTCCTGCTCAGCAGGTAGGCCAGGGCTTTTATTCCGGGCTTTTCAAAGTTCCAAAAAAGAAGGCACCTGGTGTCCTATCCTAGATCTTTCCATTCTGAACCCTTTTCTAGTAATTCCAAAGTTCAAAATGCTCACTCTGCATCAGTTGTTACCAATGCTAGAAAAGGATTCCTGGCTGGTAACCTTGGATCTCAAAGAGGCTTATCTCCACATCCCTATCAGGGAAAGTTGCAGGCAGTATCTTCATTTCAGAGTGGGCAAGCAACATTATCAATTCTCTTCACTGCCCTTTGGCTTATCTACTGCTCCCAGAGTCTTCATGAAGTGCCTGTTCCCAGTCATTGCTTTTTGCAAGTAGAAGAAAATTCAGATTTACTCATAATTGGACAACTGTCTGATTCAAGCAAGTTCTCAGGAGCAACTATTAAAGGATTTGGAATTTGTAAAGACTCTTCTCTCTTCCCTGGGTTACACACTCAATGAGGAAAAATCAAAAATGGTACCATCCAAGGAGATAACATTCCTGGGAACGAGTCTGAACACAGCCGCCCAGATGATATATATCACCCAGGAGAAGCAGACAACTCTTTCAGTTTACTTCAAGGACTTGGCAAGCCTGTCCCAGCTCCCTGCAAGGAAATACCTGCAAGCTCTGGGATTCATGGCATCTTGTATTCTCATGATTCTATATGCAAGACTGCATATGAGGAAATTGCAATTGTATCTCAAGATCATTTGGTGTCAACACACTCAGGACCTGGAAATGATGATCCCTCTGCTTCCATCTCTGCAGATGGAGTTCCTATGGTGGGCAACAGCCTGTCTACAAAACAAGGGCATGCCCTTTCAGAAACCTCCTGCCACTCAAGTTCTGACTACAGACACATCGGACTATGCCTGGGGAGCACACTTGGATGGCAGATGCATACAGGGACGGTGGAATGCACAGCAGATGCACCTGCACATAAATCTAAAAGAGTTGATTGCAGTTCAACAAGCCTTACTATCCTTCAAGCACCTTCTTTCTCCAGGGACCTTACTTGTCAGAACAGACAATACCACAGTTATGTGGTACATCAACAAGCAGGAAGGTGCTCACTCTTACAAAGCATGAATCTTTGGTCCATGGCAGCATCCCTGGACCTGCATCTCCTAGCTCAGTTCCTTCCAGGAAGGTTCAATGTTTTGGCAGACCAGTTGAGCAGGCGAACCCTGCATCCTCATGAGTGGCAGCTGAACAGTACAGTTTTCTACAGCACAATTCAACACTGGGGCACACCTCAGCTGGATCTTTTCTCCTCCCTGGACAATCTCCTTCTGCCTCTCTTTTGCACCAGACAGCATCACAGCAGGGCTGGAGAATGGATGCTCTGTCCTTCCCTTGGACGTTGCTATCAATTTACGCCTTCCCTCCTCTTCCTCTTCTACCCAGAGTGTTATTGAAGATCAGGGCCGAACGACCAAGGACTATTCTCATAGCTCAGGACTTGCCCAAACAGCATTGGTATCCATTGCTTCACAGTCTCTCCCAATTCCATCCTTGGCATCTTCCTCTGAAGCCAGATCTTTTGATTAGGTTAAGGGTGAATTATTCTACATCCTCATCTTCAATCCCTTCACTTGGCAGCGTGGCTCATAGTTTGACTCCTTCCTTATCTTCTTCCCTTTCTCAGTAGGTGGTTGATGTACTGAGGGAGGCCAGGAGGCCTAGCACTAGGAAGTCCTACGCTGGCAAATGGGAAAGGTTTTCTCATTGGAGGCAGGCTAGAGGGGATTCTTCTTCTCAGCCTACCCTTCCTCTGATCTTGAAATACCTGGCTGAATTGCTTCAGGGTGGTCTTTCCTTTTCCTCTATCAAGCTCCATGCTTCAGCCATTTTTGCTCATTGTTCTTTTGAACAGCCCATTTTCTCTTATCCCTTGATGAAGATGTTTCTCAGAGGTGCTTGTAATTTAAAACCTCCCAGAAGGGCACCTACTCCAGCATGGGATCTTAATTTTGTTCTAGAGAAACTCACTCTTCCTCCTTTTGAGCCAGCTGCCTCTGCAGATTTAAAGTTTCTTTCTTGGAAAACTGCCTTTCTCTTGACTATAACTTCAGCAAGGAGGGTTTCGGAGCTGCAGGCTTTGATGGCTGTGGAGCCTTTTATTATTTTCCATCCAGACAGGATCTATTTGAGAACCAACCCCTCCTTTATGCCTAAGGTGGTTTTAAGCTTGACTCTTAATCAGTCCATATGCCTTCCTACCTTCTTTCCTAATCCTCGAAATAAAGGTGAAAGGATCCTGAATTCTCTTGATGTGTACAGGCAGCTCAGGTTTTACCTGGACAGGACTAAGGACCTTTGGAAATCAGCTCAGTTATTCTTCAGTCTTGCCCCTGGAGCTCAGGGCAAGGCTATTTCTAAGCAAACCATTTCCAAGTGGATTGCACATTGCATCAACTTTTGTTATTCTTTTCATGGCAAGGTTCCTCCTCAAGAGGTTAGGATCCACTCAACTAGAGCAGCTTCCACTTCTGAAGCCTTTTTTAAGGGGTGTCCCTACTAAAGATATTTTGGAGGCTGTCACTTGGTCTTCAGTTCACACTTTCACAAATCATTATAATTTGCCTCTGTTTTTCAGAGCCAGGGAAGGGTTTGCCACTGCTGTGTTGCAGGGCATTATCTCCAATCCTTGATTCTGTTGGTTCTTCCTCCCTTCTCACTGGGCTTTGGTAATCAACCCATCTGTTAGGACTACAACAGTGAAACACGATGAACATAGTACAGTTGTGTACACTTACCATAAATGTAGATGTTCGAGTGTATTCACTGTTGCAGCCCTGGTTTCCCTCCCTCCTTCCCCCTTTTTGGTCCTTTCCTATTCTTTTTTCCTGTGGTACAGGCTGAATTGGATATTATTTGTCAAACTGGCATTTGGCTTAGCCTTTTTCTGGAGGCTTCTGACTGTTTTGGCAAGAAAGACTGAGGAAGTGATGTTGGCTGCATCCTTTTGTATCAGATGCCCTGATGTCCTTTACAACCGATGACAACCAACATCATTTTTGCTTACCTTTCATATTCTGGCGGACTGAGGGCTACCGGGAACTGGATAACCCATCTGTTAGGACTACAACAGTGAATACACTCGAACATCTACATTTATGGTAAGTGTATACAACTGTACTTTCTTACTCCCACTAGAGGTAGCAACATCCTTGACCTGGTCATTACTAACATGGGTGACCGTTGCTCTACACCAATAGTCAACTCTTCCCTGGTTAGATCTGACCACAAACTAATCACCTTGGAAATCCACATCCCTCCCCATAAAGGTAATCACAATGAAAAACTTCTCCAAAGCTACCTTTGGGCTCCTAAAAACAGAGGTGGCTAACTTCACGGCACCCATGCAAATGGAGAATAGTTGCATGATCACTGAATCATACACCAATGCACTGTACAAACACGTACACAAATGCATGGATCTCACCATACCCAATAGAACCAAAATGCTCACCTCCAAAAAAAGGAAACCAATCTGGTGGTCCGTGCCATAAACAAACTCTACAACAGAATGAGGAAACTTATGCGGAATAAGGTGAAGTTCCAAGACTGGAAAAACTCCCTCATCAACCTCAACAAAAAGTTGAGATCCCACATCAAATCCTCTAAAGCTAGCTATGAAAACAGAATTGCATCAGATAGTAAAGACAACCACAAGGCCTTCTATACTTATGTAAAGAATCTCCACGGCAATATACAGATTTGCTCTGAGCTACTGCAGAATGGTACCTGCTATACTGAACCAACAAATATTGCTGATATACTGGCAGACAGATTCAGTGACAACTTTACCCCCCCCCCCAAAGGACCAATCACAATATCAGTAGATTGCCAGGTACCCAGTATTACTGCTGCACAGGTTAAAACAGCACTGTCCAGTGCCAAGAATACAGATTCTATGGGACCTCACTATATCCCTGGCTGTGTTCTACATGAACTACAGAGTGAACTGGCACCTCACCTGTGTGCCCTGTTCAATCACAGCCTCACCTCAGGCTTTGTCCCTACTGAATGGCAGACTGCTACAGTCATCCCTCTCCACAAGGGAGGAGCAACTACAGACCCTGGAAACTATCACCCCATTAACCTGATGAGTCTGATATGCAATGCTATGTAATGTATCATCATGGACCTAATAAATGGGGATATAGGGAATCTCCAAGCTCTGGATCCCACACAGTTTGGTGTTATGAAGGGTAGATCATGCCTGCTCAACTTGGTCGACTTCTTTGAGTCAGTCATCAGAGCTGAGGACGAAGGCAAAGTGGTTCATACAACCTACCTTGTTCTGGCCAAGGTCTTTGATACCATTCCCCACTCAGGAATCATAGAAAAACTCACTAAGCTAGGCATCAAACCCTATATCACCAGGTGGGTTGCAAACTGGCTCACAGATAGAACCCACAGTGTGAAAGTAGATGACTCCAAGTCAGACTGCTGATCAGTCACGAGTGGAGTCCCACAGGGTTCGATCCTGGGTCCTCTTCTGTTTGGTATTTACTTCTCTGAAGTCCAGGCCAACACAAAGGGACTCTGGCTGACAAAGTTCACAGACAATTGCAAGTTGGGAGCTATTATTAACTCCCCAAGTGATGATGACATCCTACAGAAAGGTTTCACTGAGACCAATAACTGGTGTCAGAACCATGACCTTAAGCTCAATGACAAAAAAATGTGTCATCATCCCCATTGGGAAAAACTTGGTTCCCATGAATTACCACATCAGTGGTAGTCCACTGAACACAGAAGGCGTTATGAGAGATCTGGGAACACAGGTTGACAGCAACCTCTCTTTTGACCACCACATTGTCACTGTGGTCAGAAAGTCCTTCTATGTGGCACATCTCATTACTAAGGGTTTTGCATCCAGGAAGAAAGAGGTCATTGTCTTCCTCTACTCTTCCCGCATTAGGCCAATCATCGAGTACAACTCCCCATTTTGCATGTACCATACTAGACATCTGCAACAACTGGAGAGGCCAAAGAAGTACCTCACAAAAAGGATCATAGGCCTTAAATTCTTGTCCTATATGGACAGACTCAAAAAACTCCAACTATTCTCTGTCTCATCTCACCTACTTAGAAGCGATTTCTGCTTGACTTACAAAGCCATGTCTGATCCAGCTCTGTTAGAAATGCTACAGCTAAAGGAATCCTAATCCCTCCTCACTACACGCTCCAGAGACCTCAACTTCATTATCACAATCAACAGAATGTGCTGGCGGGACAGGTTTATAACATAGAGACTGCCCATGCTATGGAATAGACTTCGCATACATGTCAAACAGAGCACCTCACTGGCCCTCTGTCGAGTAGAGCCACTGGAGTGATCCCAGGGGTGAATTTTTTATTTTCCATCCACTCATCAAGATTTCTTAGGTGGGAGCTAAGGTCAGGTGCCACGATGCCAGGGTAATCTTATGGGCTAGGCTTGCAAAGGCTCCAGGGCCATTAGCCTAGAACACATCTATGAACCTAAGAACCTATGAACATTAAGCACTGAGATGTTTATCAAGTAAGAAGAGACAGAAATAAAACAATTCCTAAATATGTGCACAACTGACCTTCCCACTCTCTGTCTAACACACACACACACACACACACACACACACACACACACACACACATATGTAAAACTCATGTTAGGCATCATTAAAATAGTGGTATGATTAGGGAAAGGGTTTTTAGTAATGTAATATGTAGGGTTAGGATTAGGCACAGGGTTAAGGATACAGTTCGGGTTAGCACATGAGTAAGTTGAGAAGGGGAACTTCATGTGTGCTAACCCTAACCATATTCCTGCCCACTACTAAAAACCCATTCCCCAACAGTATCGATAATACATACATATACGCACACACGTATATATATATATATATATATATATATATATATATATATTTTATTTTTTTTTCGTAATCTCAAGCGCATAGTGACTGCAAGCTAGTAGCAATAACTGAATCCCCAATGACTTAGGCATGCTGTATGAAGGTTTGGCCCAAATAAGTAACTGGTGCCAAAATCATCAACTTACACTAAATGCCAAAAAATACATTATTGTATCCTTCGGGAAATCATCTACTCCAAGAAACTACCACATTGACAATATGTCCCTAAGATATG